>NW_027255896.1:25045212-25047712 GCF_043229965.1 Drosophila suzukii | reverse complement strand
TTATACGACTTGACAATTTCTAGCTGAATAGACCCTAAATTCCACTTTTCGTTTTGTGCTAGCCTTCTCCAATGCCTCTTGAAAATCAGAACTTTCGACTTATCGGCTGGGTCGGATGGGTCGGATGGGTCGTCTGCCGTATAAGACAGAAAACGGAGCCCAGGCGATGCTACAAATGCATGGGCCTAGGCCACATGTCTGCCAGATGCCCAGCGTCAGAGGCAATAGCCAAAAACACGCAGCAATCCTGCTTCAGATGTGGCAAGGATGGCCACAAGTATAAAACTTGTACCCAGGGCAAACCAAAATGCATCATCTGCACAAGAAGCGGAAAATCTGGAGGAGAGGCCGAACACTCGACCCTCAGCAGTGCGTGCCCTGAGTACCGGAGAGCCATGCACGATAAACAGAATGGGTAAGGTCCTACAGCTAAACCTTAACCACTACAGAGCGACGCAGGACCTGCTAGCACAGACGGTTCAATACTCAGCGAGTTCGTAGCAACGTAGTTCGGACGGCAGAGCAGCAATATGGAGCTGCGGGCAGCCCCCTGGACACCTATCGCAAAGGGCTTCCATGTCGGGATACACCAGAGCGCAAATTAAAGGGATAACATTCTACAGCTGCTACATAGCCCCGAGCGTACACATTAGCGAGTTCAGAACAATAATGCAGGAGATCACTGACGACGCATGCAGTAGGTCCCCTGTCCTCATCGCAGGTGATTTCAACGCATGGTCCACAACATGGAACAGCACTAGTACGACGCAGCGGGGAACCATCCTCCTTGATGCAGTGGCTTCGCTAAACTTATGCCTACTCAACGAAGGTAATAGACCGACCTTCAGCAAGTCAGTATCGACCTGACCTTCGCTAGCCCTGAACTGGCACGCAACTCCGTATGGAGGGTGTCAGATATATACACCCACAGCGACCACGCCCTGATCATCACCCAGACAAGCCCCAGACTGCCCGCTCCAAGCAGCCGCCAAACAACCTACAAAGCGCATACCCTTAACACAATGTCCCTCCTAGCACACATGGAAGGCGTCTGCGTTACAGGAGACGCTAACACATGCGCGAGGAACATAGCCGATAGAGTGAAGGAGGCGTGCGATGCAGCTATGGAGAAGGCCACGAAAGGTGGTAACGGGCGAAGACCAGTACCATGGTGGAACGAGGAGATAGGCTGCGCGAGGAGAGACTGCCTAGCGGCCCGGCGCAGGTGTCAGAGAAGCAGAGGACGCGGAAACCAGGGAAACAACCTACAGAGCCAAGAGAAAGGTTTTGAAGAACATGATCAAAGCTAGCAAGGCCAGATGCTGCCAGGAGCTGTGCGAAGCGGCGGATGCAGAACCATTCGGGTCAGCATACAGGATGGTCATGGGTAAGCTCAACAGACAGCCGACCCCTACCGGCCACTTACAGCTTGGACAAATAGTGTCCACCCTTTTCCCCACCCAGCCCCATACCTGGCAAGCTACCGGAGAAGGCGATACTGTTCTCACCAGCGGAGCGGAAGTCCTGGCTGCGCTAAGGAAAACCAAAATCGAAAAAGCCCCTGGTCCCGACTGCATTCCCACTACTGCACTGCACACATTGGTGGCAAACTACCCGGGTATATTCACGGAGATGTACAACATGTGTCTAACCCAACGAACCTTCCCCATAGGTTGGAAGCGTCAAAGGTTGGTGCTTATCCCAAAACCGGGCAAGCTGAACGACGACGCATCGTTATACAGACACCTATGTATGCTGAATACAACGGGGAAGATATTCGAGCGCCTAATCTGCTCCCACCTCGAGAAAGAACTCGATCAACTTAGAGCGCTATCGGACCACCAGTTTGGCTTCCGGAGGAAAAGAAGCACCATTGACGCGATACAAACGGTCACCCAACTGGCTGCTAACGCAGCCTAACGAAGGAGAAAGGTGACTAGGTGGCTCAAAAGAGTACTGCCTCGTCTGCACCCTGGACGTCAAGAATGCCTTCAACTCTGCCAACTGGAACCTTGTCCTGCAGGCACTCCAACGCATGGGAATCTCGAATTACCTGATCGACCTCATAGCGGACTACTTCAAGGACAGAGTGCTAACATATTCCTCTGATGTCGGAGAGCACGAGTACCTGGTGACAGGAGGAGTACCTCAAGGCTCAGTCCTGGGCCCGATACTGTGGAACGTCATGTACGACGGGATCCTAAGGCTGGTACTACCCGCAGGATGCACTGTGGTGGGATTTGAGGACGACATAGCGCTGGTAACGGTAGCGAAAACCCTCGACGAGATCACGGATAGGTGCAGCCTCGCGATAGACACCCTCATGTGCTGGCTCGCAGACAACGGGTTAGCAGTCGCCGAGCACAAAACGGAGGCAGTGCTCATAAGCAGCAGGAAGACTGTGGAGAAGGCCACAATACGAGTCGGATCAACTCCAATAGTAACAAGTGCCTCAATCAAGTATCTTGGAGTACTGATCGACCACAGGCTATCGTTTAAG
>NW_027255896.1:25010212-25040212 GCF_043229965.1 Drosophila suzukii | reverse complement strand
GCTTAAAGCGAGAGTCCAAATGGGAAAACATTGTTGCGCCGACCATAGAAATTTCGTCTATTATAAGTACTTTGAGATCAATAAATCTAGAACGCAGGGTATTTAACAAATCAGGGCTTAAGCTCCTAAATGCAGACCCAGCCTGATTTACAGGGAGAGAGAACATGGAATGAAGAGTGGAGCCTCCGATTCCAAAAGCAGCTTTGCCTGTGGGATCGCACAATAATATTTTAACCGAAGTTGGGTTGCATCCTGCTCTACCATTATACTCCTTGGAAAGGGACTGAAAAGGCGTAGAAATAAGTCTACTCTTGCCGACACCTGCTCCGCCTCCTACGAACTCATAAAAACTAGCCTTTCTTCTTGCATTATTCAAAACATGCGTTAAAAAGGTTTTTTGCTTCAAATTGAATGATCTAACTAAAGTTGCTAAGTTTTCAGCGGAAATAATTGGGGGGAGCTTTATTATCCGGATATTGCTATCCGGATCAATTTCTTGAACATGATTGTTTAAGTTTAAAACATTTATTTGAGAAGATATTTCCGGAAAAGCTAGGGCCCTAAACTCCTCATTATCTGCGGCCTCCTCATCTATACTTTCCTCATTATTCTCCTCTACTTCCATGGCCCTTCTAAGCGCGTCTTCCAAACTTTCTATGGAATTAAATCTATCAAAATTGGCTTTAATAGCCTCTTCATTTCCTAGGTAAAACTCCTCACAATTTCTCTGTACTGAATCTACCTCTAAAATAATTCTGTCTATCTATATTAATATTGAAGGGGCTATACCTAATAATACTCGGCCTATTCATTTCTCTAATAAAACCACTACCGTCGCGAAGCGCGAAATAAACTTCTCCTAAAACATCAATTTCTTCTTCAGCTTCGTTGTCAATATTTCTCCCTTGACGAGTTCTTCCTCGGCTTTTTGAAAACTCATAATTTGCAGCAAAATCGGCTAAACACACGCCTTTATGAGAATCTGGTCATTGTTCGTATCTGTCCAGCAAACCTTTCTGAAAGATGTCAGTGGAATTCTGAGGCATATTTTGCAGGACGCTTGTAGGTCTAAGCATACGAACTCGTTGTTTTGGAGGGAAGGTGTTTACGTTAACGCATTTATTGATAGATTCTGACAACGCCAATCCCAGACAACAATATACGGCCTCCTGAGCAGAGATCTCAGTGCCCGAAACAAATTTGTGACCAAGATACTGTAGCTTTTGCCGAATGCTTGAATTGCCTCTTCGAATGTCATTAGCTGCTTCTCGCATTAACTTCGAAATACGCCTTTGGGATTTGTTAATATAATTAATTATGTAGCTACAGCAAGCAAAAGGGTCCAAAATTAACTGGATATCCATATTTGCCCTTTGCTTAGAAAGAATGTGTTTATTATAAGCATTAACTTGAATTTCTGCAAATGTTCCCTTCAGAAAAGTCTGTGGTTTTTTTTTAACTAGACCTAATAGCAAATATGTAGTCCTCGTAACTGATGCTCACCTGATCATGAGAAAGAAAATTTTCAAATATGCTGAGATGGCTAATCAAATCATCTGATTGTTCGCGAAGCAAAAAGCTACGAATTTTTTTAAAGTTTTCGTGGTGAAGAGAAAAGTTTTGAGTTTCTTCAGGAAGTGGGTTCAATATTTCCGTTTGGGGCATTGGAGGATATGGAATACCGAATCGACAAACAGATGGTCCGCGCACCTTCTTAAGACACGAATGCCAGTACTTATGCTTTTGGTATTCAACATACGGAGCCAAATCTGTGTTTGTAACACCCACAGTTACTAATTGATCAATGAAGGCTATTACACTAGACATAGATTCTTCATTGTTGAAATCCACTTCCGGGGCGTCTTTCAGCCAAAACATACCGTGAATATAAGGAGAACCTCTCTGTTGAAACTCAACTCACCAATAATAGGTAGTAACAAAATTACTTCTAAAGATACCCCCAGGTTTCTTCATTAATTTAAGAACTTCCCTATATCTATAGTCAAAATATCTAGCACACGTCACTGGGTCTGTCCTAATCAGGCGCGCCTTTTCCCTAAATTGTAAATTTAAAGCTTCTTCTTCATTTATTTCAACCCTATCTACATTGCGCTTGAGCAGTACTATCAGCTCTGGCCACCTAGTTTCAGCGGCCCACAGAGTTATAAAGAAAGTTGGCAAGCCAAACTGGCGAATCAAAGCCATGACTTTCTTCTTTTCATCTTCCCAGTGAGCAGAAGACGTGCGTATATCCTTAAGAATTCGATATCCATCATCATGGCTTATTATGTTGCCCATAAAATCTTCATCAAGTACGTTAGCAGCTGTTAAAGCGCTGTAGGCGCTGCGCTTACGTAAGCAAGTTGAAATATTGTTTCGAATTTTAATCAATTCCAACTTCTTATAATTGAAGAATAATTTGTTAGTTCTACAACCTCTTCTATCTACGTTCCTAAGTTCAGACCTAACTACGGTTGTATAAATCTCTGAAGATGGTCTTTTGACGCCAGCATATATGCTTGAAAACGCTAATTCTTCAGAGTCAGCATCGAGAATCACGTCGAGAGGTCTTTGGCCCTCACCTGGAGCCATTGTAATTCTCGGAATTCCTACATTGTGTGTCTGGTTATTCTCAAGCATCGTTTCTTGTCCTCCAGGATTTATCTCTTCGGCTTCCGCATTCTCATTGGAATTAGTCGCCTCCGAACTTTCATACTTCTGCTGGACGGCTAATTGCTCCTCTACTAATACTAAGTCAGCTTGAGATGCTATGAAGGGAAAAGTTTCGGATGTAAAATCAGATATCCACTGCTCGTTTACTGACACATTGTGCTTTTTGTAAAGCTCGGTATTTACTAAGTATCTAATAGCGTCAGCAATTTTAGAAGGCCTAATGGTCTCTGCCATGAAATCATGTCCGTATTCCATTCTTCGCTTGAGGTGGAGCTGTATAACCTCAGCTTCATTGAAAGCTCGTGGGAGGGACGTCACAATATTGCTTACTGGAATCATGACCTATCGACTTAATAATCATAAATGGAAGGCGAGGTGAAATCAGTCGTTCCTCCAAGGGAGTAAGCCCCCTTAAGCAATGAGGAATTTCTGGGAAATCTAAGCCGTTGGAAATGGCACCTTTGGGCTTTCTGCCTGCTTTTATATTGCTGTGACAGGTTGCACATAACTTAAAAGATTCACCAGTGAAAGCAAGCTGGCTTGCATTTTGGTAAATCTCTTCCCTGAACTCGTAATGTTCTTCTAAATAGGCTCTAGAAAGCTTATTTATTTGCTTTGGGAACCACAATCCTTTACAGCAAAGGAAAATCTGATCGGGACCAAGCTTTACTTTTCTATTAAAAGTGGCTATAAGAACTTCCAATTCAGTAGGTCTTCTACTGGGCCTATGCTCCTGAGATATACTATGCCGTATCTCCTGACTTCGGATTAGAAATCGAAGGTTTTCTGCCTCCCTGTTTCCGCTTAGGCTTCTAAACTGACTAACCCTTTGACTTATATTTTGAATTGCATCGATGGTTGCTTGTCGAGCAGCTATACGTGCACTTCATCGAGCCAGTGTATTTCTCGCCTGCTCGACGACCCTGCGATCCCTTAAACTTCTAGCTGTAGCTCTCCTAGCCCTATCCTGCGCTCTTTCCAACAGGCGATCCTGTGTTGATCTAACCTGTGCTCGTTGCAGGGTATTTGCTTCTTGCTCACCCGCACGATACGTAGGATCCAAGCGCCTAATTGAACGACGCCGAGTATCGGCTGCTTGCTCATCCGTACGGAAAGCAGGACTCGAGCGCCTTTCCGAGTGGTCAGCAGTATTTTGAACCTGCTCTGTAGCTCGGACTAGTATCGACGACTAGTATCGGCTGCTTGTTCACCCGCACGAAAATCAGGATCCAAGCGCCTCTCCATGTGGTCAGCAGTGTTTTGAGCCTGCTCTGTAGCGCGCACTTGGCTATTTCGCCGCCTAATAGAACGACGACTAGTATCGGCTGCTTGTTCACGCGCACGAAAAACAGGATCCAAGCGCCTCTCCAAGTGGTCAGCAGTGTTTTGAGCCTGCTCTGTAGCTCGGACTAGTATCGACGACTAGTATCGGCTGCTTGTTCACCCGCACGAAAATCAGGATCCAAGCGCCTCTCCAAGTGGTCAGCAGTGTTTTGAGCCTGCTCTGTAGCTCGCACTTGGCTATTTCGCCGCCTAATAGAACGACGACTAGTATCGGCTGCTTGTTCACGCGCACGAAAAACAGGATCCAAGCGCCTCTCCAAGTGGTCAGCAGTGTTTTGAGCCTGCTCTGTAGCTCGGACTAGTATCGACGACTAGTATCGGCTGCTTGTTCACCCGCACGAAAATCAGGATCCAAGCGCCTCTCCAAGTGGTCAGCAGTGTTTTGAGCCTGCTCTGTAGCTCGCACTTGGCTATTTCGCCGCCTAATAGAACGACGACTAGTATCGGCTGCTTGTTCACGCGCACGAAAAAAAGGATCCAAGCGCCTCTCCAAGTGGTCAGCAGTGTTTTGAGCCTGCTCTGTAGCTCGGACTTGGCTATTTCGCCGCCTAATAGAACGACGACTAGTATCGGCTGCTTGTTCACCCGCACGAAAAACAGGATCCAAGCGCCTCTCCAAGTGGTCAGCAGTGTTTTGAGCCTGCTCTGTAGCTCGCACTTGGCTATTTTGTCGTCTATTAGAACGACGTCGAGTATCGGCTGCTTGCTCATCCGCACGGAAAGCAGGATTCGAGCGCCTTTCCGAGTGCTCAGCAGTATTTTGAACCTGCTCTGTAGCTCGGACTTGGCTATTTCGCCGCCTAATAAAACGTCGCCTAGTGTCGGCTGCTTGTTCACCCGCACGAAAGACAGGATCCAAGCGCCTCTCCAAGTGGTCAGCAGTGTTTTGAGCCTGCTCTGTAGCTCGCACTTGGCTATTTCGCCGCCTAATAGAACGACGACTAGTATCGGCTGCTTGTTCACGCGCACGAAAAACAGAATCCAAGCGCTTCTGCAAGTGGGCAGCAGTGTTTTGAGCCTGCTCTGTAGCTCGCACTTGTCTATTTCGCCGTCTAATAGAACGACGACGATTTTGAATCTGCTCTGTAGCTCGGACTTGGCTATTTCGCCGCCTAATAAAACGTCGCCTATTGTCGGCTGCTTGTTCACCCGCACGAAAGACAGGATCCAAGCGCCTCTCCAAGTGGTCAGCAGTGTTTTGAGCCTGCTCTGTAGCTCGCACTTGGCTATTTCGCCGCTTAATAGAACGACGACTAGTATCGGCTGCTTGTTCACGCGCACGAAAAACAGGATCCAAGCGCCTCTCCAAGTGGTCAGCAGTGTTTTAAGCCTGCTCTGTAGCTCGGACTTGGCTATTTCGCCGCCTAATAGAACGACGACTAGTAGGGCTGCTTGTTCACCCGCACGAAAAACAGGATCCAAGCGCCTCTGCTAGTGGTCAGCAGTGTTTTGAGCCTGCTCTGTATCTCGCACTTGGCTATTTCGCCGTCTAATAGAACGACGACTAGTATCGGCTGCTTGTTCACGCGCACGAAAAACAGGATCCAAGCGCCTCTTCAAGTGGTCAGCAAAGTTTTGAGCCTGCTCTTTAGGTCGGACTTGGCTATTTCGCCGCCTAATAGAACGACGACTAGTATCGGATGCTTGTTCACCCGCACGAAAAACAGCATCCAAGCGCCTCTCCAAGTGGTCAGCAGTGTTTTGAGCCTGCTCTGTAGCTCGCACTTGGCTATTTTGTCGTCTATTAGAACGACGTCGAGTATCGGCTGCTTGCTCATCCGCACGGAAAGCAGCATCCAAGCGCCTTTCCCTACGGTTCGCTGTGTCTTGATCCTGCTCTTTATCTCTAAGCTCGCTAATCTTTTGCCTTTCTGAACGACTCCGAGTATTGGCAGCCTGTTCGACTGCACGAGCGGTATTAACGCCCTGTTCTGCATCCCTGACTAAAAAATTTTCCCTTCGCCTAAGATGAGCTTCTACATTTTCTACCCTCTCCATCTCTGCATACTCAATGTTTTCCCTATTTGCCCTATTTCTTAATAATTGATTCCTAGCCCGTTGAGATGCTGTAGGTCTACTTAGTAGAGGCATTTTTGTAAAAATATTAAAATTTCCCTAATGGAAAATATATCTTTAAAATATTAATAATAAATATAATTTTATTAAAAGAGGATTAGTTGAGCTAAATTAATAGAGTAATAGAATTATAAGTGTTAGTCCTTTAAAGACGAAACTTACAACCCTATTACGATTTTATAAGTTCAGTACGTTTATTGAAAATATGAAATAATATTATTCAAAGAAAAAGTCTTTAAAAAGACCCAGTCTTAAAATATAATTATAATGTTAATAAGGTTGATTGTAAAATATTGTGATACTAAAATGATTGATATTAAAATATTAAAACACTTAAATAAGTGAATAAATAAAAACCTTAATTTATAAAAAGAATAAATAGAATTATAAGTGTTAGTCTTTAAAAAGACGTTAAAGACTTTAAAAAGGACTATTAGATAATAAATTCGTGAATTTATAAAAATATAAAAAAAGCCTTTAAAAAGTTAATTGTCCTATATTTCTATAAGTAAGAAAAAAAATTTAATCGTAAAATGTTTTAAATATGAAAATAGAAATGTTTATAATTTTAATTAAAACTACTTTGAAATAAAAAATGAAAAAATTTAAAATCGGAAATTTACCAGAAAAAAATTTACAATATGAAAATAGAAATGTTTGTTATTGTTAATACAATTACTTTAAAATTGGTACTTAGCTAAGTGCGCAGCAACCAGTCATCAGCAACTCGCGGCAGCGACGTCGGCAGAAGCAGCAACAACTCGCGTGCGCGCAAAAACACAAATTTACGTTAACTTTTTTGCAAAGGAAAAACACAAATTTACGTTAACTTCTTAGCAAAGGAAAATTAATTTATTGAGTTTACGTTAAATTGCTTGCAAAGGTTAATTTACGTTAGGAATATCGCTTTTAAATTAGAAGACACTTGAAAAATTAGCAAAAATCGCATTCGGCACACGGGCAGTAGATTCGCTTACGATGGTTAGTCGTAGACTAAAGAGATAACAGAAGATTTACAGCGCTGTAAAGTTTTTGCCCGCCAATTTTATGTGCACGGATTTTCGGTCCTTTTCCCCGAAATAAGCTTCTCTTTTGGAGGATAAAAATGCACAAAGAGAGAAAATGCTAGGAGCAAAAAGCCCTCCCTCCCGCGCCCTTTCGATTGTTTTGCAATTTAAATCATACATTAACCTGATCGGAATTTGGTAAATACAACTGGTAGACCAATAAACTGGTGTTCGGGTAGAGCCAAAAGGGGAACAAAATTAAGTTGTTTATTATTCAACAGAGTAAGTTAGCCGCGCACTGGGCTCTCTTAGCGTTGGCAGCGCTTTTCATTCTCATTTTCTTGTCCCGCTTTTGTTTCAGCCTGCGCCAAGGAAAGAGAGCACTACATAAAACAGACTGAAAACATTTTATTAATGTATGTTTGTTAAGCATCAACAAACAACAAAATAATAGCAATAAGTAAATTGGCCAGAGGACAAGGGGAAAAGGACAATTAGTTTGAATTGCTAAATATTCAATAGGATAAGTTAGCCGCGCACTGTGCTCTCTCTTAGCGTTGGCAGCGCTTTTCATTCTCATTTTGTTGTCCCGCTTTTGTTTCAGCTTAAAAGAGTTATATTCGCCTCGCATTTCAGTTTGCAACTATTTACATGCAAACAAACAAATTTAAATATATATCTGGCTTATCTGTTTGTAGGCGTTGAAATGGGCGTGGCAAAGATTTTATAAGGCAGTCTATAGGTATTGATTAAAACAATGCATATGAATATCTGGTAAAAGGCATAACAGAAGATTTACAAAGCTGTAAAGTTTTTCGCGCCAATTTTACGTGCTCGGATTTTCGGTCCTTTTGCCCCAATCTTCCTTCTCATTTGGCCCATGTGAATGCACTGCGGTAAGAGAAAATGCAAAGAGCGCCCATACCATTGTTTTTAAGACATTTAAATCTTATATTAACCTAATCGGAATTAGGTAGACCAATAAATTGGTGTAAGGGTAGAGAACAGGGGAGTCTAAAACGACGAGCAAAACATAAAATATACTGAAAAAATAAATATTTATGTATGTTTGCTTAATATGAACCATTTTAGAGCCTATAATGTATTCTTCAGTTTAAATGTTTGCGTTAGTTGGTCAAGAAAATGTTTGGTCAAATAGATTTGTTTGAAAAAGTTCTGGTCGCTGCTTAATTCAGTTTGCAACTATTTACATACAAACATGCAGAAATAAAATGATGTATACATATGTACATTGTCTGACTGACGTCTGACGTCATTGCTTTTCTCAACTCCTTGGGCCGTTTGTGGGCGTTGGAGTGAACTGGCTATTTTTTTTGACAATCAAAGGCATTGATTAAGCATACAAGCAACATAAATAAACATACATATCTTTTAAAAGACAACAGAAATATTAACAGCGCTGTATAGTTTTAGCTCGCCAATTTACCGTGCACGGATTTCGGTCCTTTTCCCCCAAATATACTTCTCTTTTGGCGCATAAAAATGCACTATGAAGGGAAAAAATGCAAAGAGCAAAAGCCCTCCCTCCCGCGCCCACGCTGTTGCTTTTCGGCAATTTAAATCTAACAATAATCAGAATTAGGTAATTGAAATTAATAGACCAATGAATTGGTGTTAGGGTAGAGAACAGGAGTAAATTGTTAATTATTCAATAGAATAAGTTAGCCGCGCACTGTACGCTCTTATCGTTGGCAGCGCTTTTCGTTCTCTTTTTTTTTGACCTGCTCTCTCTTAGCGTTGGCAGCGCTGTAACTGTCATTGTTTTTTTTGACCAGCATATGTTACAGCCTGCGCCAAGAAAGAGAGCAGTCTGTCAGTCTGTCAGTCTGTCAGTCTGTCAGTCTGTCAGTCTGTCAGTCTGTCAGTCTGTCAGTCTGTCAGTCTGTCAGTCTGTCAGTCTGTCAGTCTGTCAGTCTGTCAGTCTGTCAGTCTGTCAGTCTGTCAGTCTGTCAGTCTGTCAGTCTGTCAGTCTGTCAGTCTGTCAGTCTGTCAGTCTGTCAGTCTGTCAGTCTGTCAGTCTGTCAGTCTGTCAGTCTGTCAGTCTGTCAGTCTGTCAGTCTGTCAGTCTGTCAGTCTGTCAGTCTGTCAGTCTGTCAGTCTGTCAGTCTGTCAGTCTGTCAGTCTGTCAGTCTGTCAGTCTGTCAGTCTGTCAGTCTGTCAGTCTGTCAGTCTGTCAGTCTGTCAGTCTGTCAGTCTGTCAGTCTGTCAGTCTGTCAGTCTGTCAGTCTGTCAGTCTGTCAGTCTGTCAGTCTGTCAGTCTGTCAGTCTGTCAGTCTGTCAGTCTGTCAGTCTGTCAGTCTGTCAGTCTGTCAGTCTGTCAGTCTGTCAGTCTGTCAGTCTGTCAGTCTGTCAGTCTGTCAGTCTGTCAGTCTGTCAGTCTGTCAGTCTGTCAGTCTGTCAGTCTGTCAGTCTGTCAGTCTGTCAGTCTGTCAGTCTGTCAGTCTGTCAGTCTGTCAGTCTGTCAGTCTGTCAGTCTGTCAGTCTGTCAGTCTGTCAGTCTGTCAGTCTGTCAGTCTGTCAGTCTGTCAGTCTGTCAGTCTGTCAGTCTGTCAGTCTGTCAGTCTGTCAGTCTGTCAGTCTGTCAGTCTGTCAGTCTGTCAGTCTGTCAGTCTGTCAGTCTGTCAGTCTGTCAGTCTGTCAGTCTGTCAGTCTGTCAGTCTGTCAGTCTGTCAGTCTGTCAGTCTGTCAGTCTGTCAGTCTGTCAGTCTGTCAGTCTGTCAGTCTGTCAGTCTGTCAGTCTGTCAGTCTGTCAGTCTGTCAGTCTGTCAGTCTGTCAGTCTGTCAGTCTGTCAGTCTGTCAGTCTGTCAGTCTGTCAGTCTGTCAGTCTGTCAGTCTGTCAGTCTGTCAGTCTGTCAGTCTGTCAGTCTGTCAGTCTGTCAGTCTGTCAGTCTGTCAGTCTGTCAGTCTGTCAGTCTGTCAGTCTGTCAGTCTGTCAGTCTGTCAGTCTGTCAGTCTGTCAGTCTGTCAGTCTGTCAGTCTGTCAGTCTGTCAGTCTGTCAGTCTGTCAGTCTGTCAGTCTGTCAGTCTGTCAGTCTGTCAGTCTGTCAGTCTGTCAGTCTGTCAGTCTGTCAGTCTGTCAGTCTGTCAGTCTGTCAGTCTGTCAGTCTGTCAGTCTGTCAGTCTGTCAGTCTGTCAGTCTGTCAGTCTGTCAGTCTGTCAGTCTGTCAGTCTGTCAGTCTGTCAGTCTGTCAGTCTGTCAGTCTGTCAGTCTGTCAGTCTGTCAGTCTGTCAGTCTGTCAGTCTGTCAGTCTGTCAGTCTGTCAGTCTGTCAGTCTGTCAGTCTGTCAGTCTGTCAGTCTGTCAGTCTGTCAGTCTGTCAGTCTGTCAGTCTGTCAGTCTGTCAGTCTGTCAGTCTGTCAGTCTGTCAGTCTGTCAGTCTGTCAGTCTGTCAGTCTGTCAGTCTGTCAGTCTGTCAGTCTGTCAGTCTGTCAGTCTGTCAGTCTGTCAGTCTGTCAGTCTGTCAGTCTGTCAGTCTGTCAGTCTGTCAGTCTGTCAGTCTGTCAGTCTGTCAGTCTGTCAGTCTGTCAGTCTGTCAGTCTGTCAGTCTGTCAGTCTGTCAGTCTGTCAGTCTGTCAGTCTGTCAGTCTGTCAGTCTGTCAGTCTGTCAGTCTGTCAGTCTGTCAGTCTGTCAGTCTGTCAGTCTGTCAGTCTGTCAGTCTGTCAGTCTGTCAGTCTGTCAGTCTGTCAGTCTGTCAGTCTGTCAGTCTGTCAGTCTGTCAGTCTGTCAGTCTGTCAGTCTGTCAGTCTGTCAGTCTGTCAGTCTGTCAGTCTGTCAGTCTGTCAGTCTGTCAGTCTGTCAGTCTGTCAGTCTGTCAGTCTGTCAGTCTGTCAGTCTGTCAGTCTGTCAGTCTGTCAGTCTGTCAGTCTGTCAGTCTGTCAGTCTGTCAGTCTGTCAGTCTGTCAGTCTGTCAGTCTGTCAGTCTGTCAGTCTGTCAGTCTGTCAGTCTGTCAGTCTGTCAGTCTGTCAGTCTGTCAGTCTGTCAGTCTGTCAGTCTGTCAGTCTGTCAGTCTGTCAGTCTGTCAGTCTGTCAGTCTGTCAGTCTGTCAGTCTGTCAGTCTGTCAGTCTGTCAGTCTGTCAGTCTGTCAGTCTGTCAGTCTGTCAGTCTGTCAGTCTGTCAGTCTGTCAGTCTGTCAGTCTGTCAGTCTGTCAGTCTGTCAGTCTGTCAGTCTGTCAGTCTGTCAGTCTGTCAGTCTGTCAGTCTGTCAGTCTGTCAGTCTGTCAGTCTGTCAGTCTGTCAGTCTGTCAGTCTGTCAGTCTGTCAGTCTGTCAGTCTGTCAGTCTGTCAGTCTGTCAGTCTGTCAGTCTGTCAGTCTGTCAGTCTGTCAGTCTGTCAGTCTGTCAGTCTGTCAGTCTGTCAGTCTGTCAGTCTGTCAGTCTGTCAGTCTGTCAGTCTGTCAGTCTGTCAGTCTGTCAGTCTGTCAGTCTGTCAGTCTGTCAGTCTGTCAGTCTGTCAGTCTGTCAGTCTGTCAGTCTGTCAGTCTGTCAGTCTGTCAGTCTGTCAGTCTGTCAGTCTGTCAGTCTGTCAGTCTGTCAGTCTGTCAGTCTGTCAGTCTGTCAGTCTGTCAGTCTGTCAGTCTGTCAGTCTGTCAGTCTGTCAGTCTGTCAGTCTGTCAGTCTGTCAGTCTGTCAGTCTGTCAGTCTGTCAGTCTGTCAGTCTGTCAGTCTGTCAGTCTGTCAGTCTGTCAGTCTGTCAGTCTGTCAGTCTGTCAGTCTGTCAGTCTGTCAGTCTGTCAGTCTGTCAGTCTGTCAGTCTGTCAGTCTGTCAGTCTGTCAGTCTGTCAGTCTGTCAGTCTGTCAGTCTGTCAGTCTGTCAGTCTGTCAGTCTGTCAGTCTGTCAGTCTGTCAGTCTGTCAGTCTGTCAGTCTGTCAGTCTGTCAGTCTGTCAGTCTGTCAGTCTGTCAGTCTGTCAGTCTGTCAGTCTGTCAGTCTGTCAGTCTGTCAGTCTGTCAGTCTGTCAGTCTGTCAGTCTGTCAGTCTGTCAGTCTGTCAGTCTGTCAGTCTGTCAGTCTGTCAGTCTGTCAGTCTGTCAGTCTGTCAGTCTGTCAGTCTGTCAGTCTGTCAGTCTGTCAGTCTGTCAGTCTGTCAGTCTGTCAGTCTGTCAGTCTGTCAGTCTGTCAGTCTGTCAGTCTGTCAGTCTGTCAGTCTGTCAGTCTGTCAGTCTGTCAGTCTGTCAGTCTGTCAGTCTGTCAGTCTGTCAGTCTGTCAGTCTGTCAGTCTGTCAGTCTGTCAGTCTGTCAGTCTGTCAGTCTGTCAGTCTGTCAGTCTGTCAGTCTGTCAGTCTGTCAGTCTGTCAGTCTGTCAGTCTGTCAGTCTGTCAGTCTGTCAGTCTGTCAGTCTGTCAGTCTGTCAGTCTGTCAGTCTGTCAGTCTGTCAGTCTGTCAGTCTGTCAGTCTGTCAGTCTGTCAGTCTGTCAGTCTGTCAGTCTGTCAGTCTGTCAGTCTGTCAGTCTGTCAGTCTGTCAGTCTGTCAGTCTGTCAGTCTGTCAGTCTGTCAGTCTGTCAGTCTGTCAGTCTGTCAGTCTGTCAGTCTGTCAGTCTGTCAGTCTGTCAGTCTGTCAGTCTGTCAGTCTGTCAGTCTGTCAGTCTGTCAGTCTGTCAGTCTGTCAGTCTGTCAGTCTGTCAGTCTGTCAGTCTGTCAGTCTGTCAGTCTGTCAGTCTGTCAGTCTGTCAGTCTGTCAGTCTGTCAGTCTGTCAGTCTGTCAGTCTGTCAGTCTGTCAGTCTGTCAGTCTGTCAGTCTGTCAGTCTGTCAGTCTGTCAGTCTGTCAGTCTGTCAGTCTGTCAGTCTGTCAGTCTGTCAGTCTGTCAGTCTGTCAGTCTGTCAGTCTGTCAGTCTGTCAGTCTGTCAGTCTGTCAGTCTGTCAGTCTGTCAGTCTGTCAGTCTGTCAGTCTGTCAGTCTGTCAGTCTGTCAGTCTGTCAGTCTGTCAGTCTGTCAGTCTGTCAGTCTGTCAGTCTGTCAGTCTGTCAGTCTGTCAGTCTGTCAGTCTGTCAGTCTGTCAGTCTGTCAGTCTGTCAGTCTGTCAGTCTGTCAGTCTGTCAGTCTGTCAGTCTGTCAGTCTGTCAGTCTGTCAGTCTGTCAGTCTGTCAGTCTGTCAGTCTGTCAGTCTGTCAGTCTGTCAGTCTGTCAGTCTGTCAGTCTGTCAGTCTGTCAGTCTGTCAGTCTGTCAGTCTGTCAGTCTGTCAGTCTGTCAGTCTGTCAGTCTGTCAGTCTGTCAGTCTGTCAGTCTGTCAGTCTGTCAGTCTGTCAGTCTGTCAGTCTGTCAGTCTGTCAGTCTGTCAGTCTGTCAGTCTGTCAGTCTGTCAGTCTGTCAGTCTGTCAGTCTGTCAGTCTGTCAGTCTGTCAGTCTGTCAGTCTGTCAGTCTGTCAGTCTGTCAGTCTGTCAGTCTGTCAGTCTGTCAGTCTGTCAGTCTGTCAGTCTGTCAGTCTGTCAGTCTGTCAGTCTGTCAGTCTGTCAGTCTGTCAGTCTGTCAGTCTGTCAGTCTGTCAGTCTGTCAGTCTGTCAGTCTGTCAGTCTGTCAGTCTGTCAGTCTGTCAGTCTGTCAGTCTGTCAGTCTGTCAGTCTGTCAGTCTGTCAGTCTGTCAGTCTGTCAGTCTGTCAGTCTGTCAGTCTGTCAGTCTGTCAGTCTGTCAGTCTGTCAGTCTGTCAGTCTGTCAGTCTGTCAGTCTGTCAGTCTGTCAGTCTGTCAGTCTGTCAGTCTGTCAGTCTGTCAGTCTGTCAGTCTGTCAGTCTGTCAGTCTGTCAGTCTGTCAGTCTGTCAGTCTGTCAGTCTGTCAGTCTGTCAGTCTGTCAGTCTGTCAGTCTGTCAGTCTGTCAGTCTGTCAGTCTGTCAGTCTGTCAGTCTGTCAGTCTGTCAGTCTGTCAGTCTGTCAGTCTGTCAGTCTGTCAGTCTGTCAGTCTGTCAGTCTGTCAGTCTGTCAGTCTGTCAGTCTGTCAGTCTGTCAGTCTGTCAGTCTGTCAGTCTGTCAGTCTGTCAGTCTGTCAGTCTGTCAGTCTGTCAGTCTGTCAGTCTGTCAGTCTGTCAGTCTGTCAGTCTGTCAGTCTGTCAGTCTGTCAGTCTGTCAGTCTGTCAGTCTGTCAGTCTGTCAGTCTGTCAGTCTGTCAGTCTGTCAGTCTGTCAGTCTGTCAGTCTGTCAGTCTGTCAGTCTGTCAGTCTGTCAGTCTGTCAGTCTGTCAGTCTGTCAGTCTGTCAGTCTGTCAGTCTGTCAGTCTGTCAGTCTGTCAGTCTGTCAGTCTGTCAGTCTGTCAGTCTGTCAGTCTGTCAGTCTGTCAGTCTGTCAGTCTGTCAGTCTGTCAGTCTGTCAGTCTGTCAGTCTGTCAGTCTGTCAGTCTGTCAGTCTGTCAGTCTGTCAGTCTGTCAGTCTGTCAGTCTGTCAGTCTGTCAGTCTGTCAGTCTGTCAGTCTGTCAGTCTGTCAGTCTGTCAGTCTGTCAGTCTGTCAGTCTGTCAGTCTGTCAGTCTGTCAGTCTGTCAGTCTGTCAGTCTGTCAGTCTGTCAGTCTGTCAGTCTGTCAGTCTGTCAGTCTGTCAGTCTGTCAGTCTGTCAGTCTGTCAGTCTGTCAGTCTGTCAGTCTGTCAGTCTGTCAGTCTGTCAGTCTGTCAGTCTGTCAGTCTGTCAGTCTGTCAGTCTGTCAGTCTGTCAGTCTGTCAGTCTGTCAGTCTGTCAGTCTGTCAGTCTGTCAGTCTGTCAGTCTGTCAGTCTGTCAGTCTGTCAGTCTGTCAGTCTGTCAGTCTGTCAGTCTGTCAGTCTGTCAGTCTGTCAGTCTGTCAGTCTGTCAGTCTGTCAGTCTGTCAGTCTGTCAGTCTGTCAGTCTGTCAGTCTGTCAGTCTGTCAGTCTGTCAGTCTGTCAGTCTGTCAGTCTGTCAGTCTGTCAGTCTGTCAGTCTGTCAGTCTGTCAGTCTGTCAGTCTGTCAGTCTGTCAGTCTGTCAGTCTGTCAGTCTGTCAGTCTGTCAGTCTGTCAGTCTGTCAGTCTGTCAGTCTGTCAGTCTGTCAGTCTGTCAGTCTGTCAGTCTGTCAGTCTGTCAGTCTGTCAGTCTGTCAGTCTGTCAGTCTGTCAGTCTGTCAGTCTGTCAGTCTGTCAGTCTGTCAGTCTGTCAGTCTGTCAGTCTGTCAGTCTGTCAGTCTGTCAGTCTGTCAGTCTGTCAGTCTGTCAGTCTGTCAGTCTGTCAGTCTGTCAGTCTGTCAGTCTGTCAGTCTGTCAGTCTGTCAGTCTGTCAGTCTGTCAGTCTGTCAGTCTGTCAGTCTGTCAGTCTGTCAGTCTGTCAGTCTGTCAGTCTGTCAGTCTGTCAGTCTGTCAGTCTGTCAGTCTGTCAGTCTGTCAGTCTGTCAGTCTGTCAGTCTGTCAGTCTGTCAGTCTGTCAGTCTGTCAGTCTGTCAGTCTGTCAGTCTGTCAGTCTGTCAGTCTGTCAGTCTGTCAGTCTGTCAGTCTGTCAGTCTGTCAGTCTGTCAGTCTGTCAGTCTGTCAGTCTGTCAGTCTGTCAGTCTGTCAGTCTGTCAGTCTGTCAGTCTGTCAGTCTGTCAGTCTGTCAGTCTGTCAGTCTGTCAGTCTGTCAGTCTGTCAGTCTGTCAGTCTGTCAGTCTGTCAGTCTGTCAGTCTGTCAGTCTGTCAGTCTGTCAGTCTGTCAGTCTGTCAGTCTGTCAGTCTGTCAGTCTGTCAGTCTGTCAGTCTGTCAGTCTGTCAGTCTGTCAGTCTGTCAGTCTGTCAGTCTGTCAGTCTGTCAGTCTGTCAGTCTGTCAGTCTGTCAGTCTGTCAGTCTGTCAGTCTGTCAGTCTGTCAGTCTGTCAGTCTGTCAGTCTGTCAGTCTGTCAGTCTGTCAGTCTGTCAGTCTGTCAGTCTGTCAGTCTGTCAGTCTGTCAGTCTGTCAGTCTGTCAGTCTGTCAGTCTGTCAGTCTGTCAGTCTGTCAGTCTGTCAGTCTGTCAGTCTGTCAGTCTGTCAGTCTGTCAGTCTGTCAGTCTGTCAGTCTGTCAGTCTGTCAGTCTGTCAGTCTGTCAGTCTGTCAGTCTGTCAGTCTGTCAGTCTGTCAGTCTGTCAGTCTGTCAGTCTGTCAGTCTGTCAGTCTGTCAGTCTGTCAGTCTGTCAGTCTGTCAGTCTGTCAGTCTGTCAGTCTGTCAGTCTGTCAGTCTGTCAGTCTGTCAGTCTGTCAGTCTGTCAGTCTGTCAGTCTGTCAGTCTGTCAGTCTGTCAGTCTGTCAGTCTGTCAGTCTGTCAGTCTGTCAGTCTGTCAGTCTGTCAGTCTGTCAGTCTGTCAGTCTGTCAGTCTGTCAGTCTGTCAGTCTGTCAGTCTGTCAGTCTGTCAGTCTGTCAGTCTGTCAGTCTGTCAGTCTGTCAGTCTGTCAGTCTGTCAGTCTGTCAGTCTGTCAGTCTGTCAGTCTGTCAGTCTGTCAGTCTGTCAGTCTGTCAGTCTGTCAGTCTGTCAGTCTGTCAGTCTGTCAGTCTGTCAGTCTGTCAGTCTGTCAGTCTGTCAGTCTGTCAGTCTGTCAGTCTGTCAGTCTGTCAGTCTGTCAGTCTGTCAGTCTGTCAGTCTGTCAGTCTGTCAGTCTGTCAGTCTGTCAGTCTGTCAGTCTGTCAGTCTGTCAGTCTGTCAGTCTGTCAGTCTGTCAGTCTGTCAGTCTGTCAGTCTGTCAGTCTGTCAGTCTGTCAGTCTGTCAGTCTGTCAGTCTGTCAGTCTGTCAGTCTGTCAGTCTGTCAGTCTGTCAGTCTGTCAGTCTGTCAGTCTGTCAGTCTGTCAGTCTGTCAGTCTGTCAGTCTGTCAGTCTGTCAGTCTGTCAGTCTGTCAGTCTGTCAGTCTGTCAGTCTGTCAGTCTGTCAGTCTGTCAGTCTGTCAGTCTGTCAGTCTGTCAGTCTGTCAGTCTGTCAGTCTGTCAGTCTGTCAGTCTGTCAGTCTGTCAGTCTGTCAGTCTGTCAGTCTGTCAGTCTGTCAGTCTGTCAGTCTGTCAGTCTGTCAGTCTGTCAGTCTGTCAGTCTGTCAGTCTGTCAGTCTGTCAGTCTGTCAGTCTGTCAGTCTGTCAGTCTGTCAGTCTGTCAGTCTGTCAGTCTGTCAGTCTGTCAGTCTGTCAGTCTGTCAGTCTGTCAGTCTGTCAGTCTGTCAGTCTGTCAGTCTGTCAGTCTGTCAGTCTGTCAGTCTGTCAGTCTGTCAGTCTGTCAGTCTGTCAGTCTGTCAGTCTGTCAGTCTGTCAGTCTGTCAGTCTGTCAGTCTGTCAGTCTGTCAGTCTGTCAGTCTGTCAGTCTGTCAGTCTGTCAGTCTGTCAGTCTGTCAGTCTGTCAGTCTGTCAGTCTGTCAGTCTGTCAGTCTGTCAGTCTGTCAGTCTGTCAGTCTGTCAGTCTGTCAGTCTGTCAGTCTGTCAGTCTGTCAGTCTGTCAGTCTGTCAGTCTGTCAGTCTGTCAGTCTGTCAGTCTGTCAGTCTGTCAGTCTGTCAGTCTGTCAGTCTGTCAGTCTGTCAGTCTGTCAGTCTGTCAGTCTGTCAGTCTGTCAGTCTGTCAGTCTGTCAGTCTGTCAGTCTGTCAGTCTGTCAGTCTGTCAGTCTGTCAGTCTGTCAGTCTGTCAGTCTGTCAGTCTGTCAGTCTGTCAGTCTGTCAGTCTGTCAGTCTGTCAGTCTGTCAGTCTGTCAGTCTGTCAGTCTGTCAGTCTGTCAGTCTGTCAGTCTGTCAGTCTGTCAGTCTGTCAGTCTGTCAGTCTGTCAGTCTGTCAGTCTGTCAGTCTGTCAGTCTGTCAGTCTGTCAGTCTGTCAGTCTGTCAGTCTGTCAGTCTGTCAGTCTGTCAGTCTGTCAGTCTGTCAGTCTGTCAGTCTGTCAGTCTGTCAGTCTGTCAGTCTGTCAGTCTGTCAGTCTGTCAGTCTGTCAGTCTGTCAGTCTGTCAGTCTGTCAGTCTGTCAGTCTGTCAGTCTGTCAGTCTGTCAGTCTGTCAGTCTGTCAGTCTGTCAGTCTGTCAGTCTGTCAGTCTGTCAGTCTGTCAGTCTGTCAGTCTGTCAGTCTGTCAGTCTGTCAGTCTGTCAGTCTGTCAGTCTGTCAGTCTGTCAGTCTGTCAGTCTGTCAGTCTGTCAGTCTGTCAGTCTGTCAGTCTGTCAGTCTGTCAGTCTGTCAGTCTGTCAGTCTGTCAGTCTGTCAGTCTGTCAGTCTGTCAGTCTGTCAGTCTGTCAGTCTGTCAGTCTGTCAGTCTGTCAGTCTGTCAGTCTGTCAGTCTGTCAGTCTGTCAGTCTGTCAGTCTGTCAGTCTGTCAGTCTGTCAGTCTGTCAGTCTGTCAGTCTGTCAGTCTGTCAGTCTGTCAGTCTGTCAGTCTGTCAGTCTGTCAGTCTGTCAGTCTGTCAGTCTGTCAGTCTGTCAGTCTGTCAGTCTGTCAGTCTGTCAGTCTGTCAGTCTGTCAGTCTGTCAGTCTGTCAGTCTGTCAGTCTGTCAGTCTGTCAGTCTGTCAGTCTGTCAGTCTGTCAGTCTGTCAGTCTGTCAGTCTGTCAGTCTGTCAGTCTGTCAGTCTGTCAGTCTGTCAGTCTGTCAGTCTGTCAGTCTGTCAGTCTGTCAGTCTGTCAGTCTGTCAGTCTGTCAGTCTGTCAGTCTGTCAGTCTGTCAGTCTGTCAGTCTGTCAGTCTGTCAGTCTGTCAGTCTGTCAGTCTGTCAGTCTGTCAGTCTGTCAGTCTGTCAGTCTGTCAGTCTGTCAGTCTGTCAGTCTGTCAGTCTGTCAGTCTGTCAGTCTGTCAGTCTGTCAGTCTGTCAGTCTGTCAGTCTGTCAGTCTGTCAGTCTGTCAGTCTGTCAGTCTGTCAGTCTGTCAGTCTGTCAGTCTGTCAGTCTGTCAGTCTGTCAGTCTGTCAGTCTGTCAGTCTGTCAGTCTGTCAGTCTGTCAGTCTGTCAGTCTGTCAGTCTGTCAGTCTGTCAGTCTGTCAGTCTGTCAGTCTGTCAGTCTGTCAGTCTGTCAGTCTGTCAGTCTGTCAGTCTGTCAGTCTGTCAGTCTGTCAGTCTGTCAGTCTGTCAGTCTGTCAGTCTGTCAGTCTGTCAGTCTGTCAGTCTGTCAGTCTGTCAGTCTGTCAGTCTGTCAGTCTGTCAGTCTGTCAGTCTGTCAGTCTGTCAGTCTGTCAGTCTGTCAGTCTGTCAGTCAGTCGTCAGTCTGTCAGTCTGTCAGTCTGTCAGTCTGTCAGTCTGTCAGTCTGTCAGTCTGTCAGTCTGTCAGTCTGTCAGTCTGTCATGTCAGTCTGTCAGTCTGTCAGTCTGTCAGTCTGTCAGTCTGTCAGTCTGTCAGTCTGTCAGTCTGTCAGTCTGTCAGTCTGTCAGTCTGTCAGTCTGTCAGTCTGTCAGTCTGTCAGTCTGTCAGTCTGTCAGTCTGTCAGTCTGTCAGTCTGTCAGTCTGTCAGTCTGTCAGTCTGTCAGTCTGTCAGTCTGTCAGTCTGTCAGTCTGTCAGTCTGTCAGTCTGTCAGTCTGTCAGTCTGTCAGTCTGTCAGTCTGTCAGTCTGTCAGTCTGTCAGTCTGTCAGTCTGTCAGTCTGTCAGTCTGTCAGTCTGTCAGTCTGTCAGTCTGTCAGTCTGTCAGTCTGTCAGTCTGTCAGTCTGTCAGTCTGTCAGTCTGTCAGTCTGTCAGTCTGTCAGTCTGTCAGTCTGTCAGTCTGTCAGTCTGTCAGTCTGTCAGTCTGTCAGTCTGTCAGTCTGTCAGTCTGTCAGTCTGTCAGTCTGTCAGTCTGTCAGTCTGTCAGTCTGTCAGTCTGTCAGTCTGTCAGTCTGTCAGTCTGTCAGTCTGTCAGTCTGTCAGTCTGTCAGTCTGTCAGTCTGTCAGTCTGTCAGTCTGTCAGTCTGTCAGTCTGTCAGTCTGTCAGTCTGTCAGTCTGTCAGTCTGTCAGTCTGTCAGTCTGTCAGTCTGTCAGTCTGTCAGTCTGTCAGTCTGTCAGTCTGTCAGTCTGTCAGTCTGTCAGTCTGTCAGTCTGTCAGTCTGTCAGTCTGTCAGTCTGTCAGTCTGTCAGTCTGTCAGTCTGTCAGTCTGTCAGTCTGTCAGTCTGTCAGTCTGTCAGTCTGTCAGTCTGTCAGTCTGTCAGTCTGTCAGTCTGTCAGTCTGTCAGTCTGTCAGTCTGTCAGTCTGTCAGTCTGTCAGTCTGTCAGTCTGTCAGTCTGTCAGTCTGTCAGTCTGTCAGTCTGTCAGTCTGTCAGTCTGTCAGTCTGTCAGTCTGTCAGTCTGTCAGTCTGTCAGTCTGTCAGTCTGTCAGTCTGTCAGTCTGTCAGTCTGTCAGTCTGTCAGTCTGTCAGTCTGTCAGTCTGTCAGTCTGTCAGTCTGTCAGTCTGTCAGTCTGTCAGTCTGTCAGTCTGTCAGTCTGTCAGTCTGTCAGTCTGTCAGTCTGTCAGTCTGTCAGTCTGTCAGTCTGTCAGTCTGTCAGTCTGTCAGTCTGTCAGTCTGTCAGTCTGTCAGTCTGTCAGTCTGTCAGTCTGTCAGTCTGTCAGTCTGTCAGTCTGTCAGTCTGTCAGTCTGTCAGTCTGTCAGTCTGTCAGTCTGTCAGTCTGTCAGTCTGTCAGTCTGTCAGTCTGTCAGTCTGTCAGTCTGTCAGTCTGTCAGTCTGTCAGTCTGTCAGTCTGTCAGTCTGTCAGTCTGTCAGTCTGTCAGTCTGTCAGTCTGTCAGTCTGTCAGTCTGTCAGTCTGTCAGTCTGTCAGTCTGTCAGTCTGTCAGTCTGTCAGTCTGTCAGTCTGTCAGTCTGTCAGTCTGTCAGTCTGTCAGTCTGTCAGTCTGTCAGTCTGTCAGTCTGTCAGTCTGTCAGTCTGTCAGTCTGTCAGTCTGTCAGTCTGTCAGTCTGTCAGTCTGTCAGTCTGTCAGTCTGTCAGTCTGTCAGTCTGTCAGTCTGTCAGTCTGTCAGTCTGTCAGTCTGTCAGTCTGTCAGTCTGTCAGTCTGTCAGTCTGTCAGTCTGTCAGTCTGTCAGTCTGTCAGTCTGTCAGTCTGTCAGTCTGTCAGTCTGTCAGTCTGTCAGTCTGTCAGTCTGTCAGTCTGTCAGTCTGTCAGTCTGTCAGTCTGTCAGTCTGTCAGTCTGTCAGTCTGTCAGTCTGTCAGTCTGTCAGTCTGTCAGTCTGTCAGTCTGTCAGTCTGTCAGTCTGTCAGTCTGTCAGTCTGTCAGTCTGTCAGTCTGTCAGTCTGTCAGTCTGTCAGTCTGTCAGTCTGTCAGTCTGTCAGTCTGTCAGTCTGTCAGTCTGTCAGTCTGTCAGTCTGTCAGTCTGTCAGTCTGTCAGTCTGTCAGTCTGTCAGTCTGTCAGTCTGTCAGTCTGTCAGTCTGTCAGTCTGTCAGTCTGTCAGTCTGTCAGTCTGTCAGTCTGTCAGTCTGTCAGTCTGTCAGTCTGTCAGTCTGTCAGTCTGTCAGTCTGTCAGTCTGTCAGTCTGTCAGTCTGTCAGTCTGTCAGTCTGTCAGTCTGTCAGTCTGTCAGTCTGTCAGTCTGTCAGTCTGTCAGTCTGTCAGTCTGTCAGTCTGTCAGTCTGTCAGTCTGTCAGTCTGTCAGTCTGTCAGTCTGTCAGTCTGTCAGTCTGTCAGTCTGTCAGTCTGTCAGTCTGTCAGTCTGTCAGTCTGTCAGTCTGTCAGTCTGTCAGTCTGTCAGTCTGTCAGTCTGCCTGTCTGTCAGTCTGTCAGTCTGTCAGTCTGTCAGTCTGTCAGTCTGTCAGTCTGTCAGTCTGTCAGTCTGTCAGTCTGTCAGTCTGTCAGTCTGTCAGTCTGTCAGTCTGTCAGTCTGTCAGTCTGTCAGTCTGTCAGTCTGTCAGTCTGTCAGTCTGTCAGTCTGTCAGTCTGTCAGTCTGTCAGTCTGTCAGTCTGTCAGTCTGTCAGTCTGTCAGTCTGTCAGTCTGTCAGTCTGTCAGTCTGTCAGTCTGTCAGTCTGTCAGTCTGTCAGTCTGTCAGTCTGTCAGTCTGTCAGTCTGTCAGTCTGTCAGTCTGTCAGTCTGTCAGTCTGTCAGTCTGTCAGTCTGTCAGTCTGTCAGTCTGTCAGTCTGTCAGTCTGTCAGTCTGTCAGTCTGTCAGTCTGTCAGTCTGTCAGTCTGTCAGTCTGTCAGTCTGTCAGTCTGTCAGTCTGTCAGTCTGTCAGTCTGTCAGTCTGTCAGTCTGTCAGTCTGTCAGTCTGTCAGTCTGTCAGTCTGTCAGTCTGTCAGTCTGTCAGTCTGTCAGTCTGTCAGTCTGTCAGTCTGTCAGTCTGTCAGTCTGTCAGTCTGTCAGTCTGTCAGTCTGTCAGTCTGTCAGTCTGTCAGTCTGTCAGTCTGTCAGTCTGTCAGTCTGTCAGTCTGTCAGTCTGTCAGTCTGTCAGTCTGTCAGTCTGTCAGTCTGTCAGTCTGTCAGTCTGTCAGTCTGTCAGTCTGTCAGTCTGTCAGTCTGTCAGTCTGTCAGTCTGTCAGTCTGTCAGTCTGTCAGTCTGTCAGTCTGTCAGTCTGTCAGTCTGTCAGTCTGTCAGTCTGTCAGTCTGTCAGTCTGTCAGTCTGTCAGTCTGTCAGTCTGTCAGTCTGTCAGTCTGTCAGTCTGTCAGTCTGTCAGTCTGTCAGTCTGTCAGTCTGTCAGTCTGTCAGTCTGTCAGTCTGTCAGTCTGTCAGTCTGTCAGTCTGTCAGTCTGTCAGTCTGTCAGTCTGTCAGTCTGTCAGTCTGTCAGTCTGTCAGTCTGTCAGTCTGTCAGTCTGTCAGTCTGTCAGTCTGTCAGTCTGTCAGTCTGTCAGTCTGTCAGTCTGTCAGTCTGTCAGTCTGTCAGTCTGTCAGTCTGTCAGTCTGTCAGTCTGTCAGTCTGTCAGTCTGTCAGTCTGTCAGTCTGTCAGTCTGTCAGTCTGTCAGTCTGTCAGTCTGTCAGTCTGTCAGTCTGTCAGTCTGTCAGTCTGTCAGTCTGTCAGTCTGTCAGTCTGTCAGTCTGTCAGTCTGTCAGTCTGTCAGTCTGTCAGTCTGTCAGTCTGTCAGTCTGTCAGTCTGTCAGTCTGTCAGTCTGTCAGTCTGTCAGTCTGTCAGTCTGTCAGTCTGTCAGTCTGTCAGTCTGTCAGTCTGTCAGTCTGTCAGTCTGTCAGTCTGTCAGTCTGTCAGTCTGTCAGTCTGTCAGTCTGTCAGTCTGTCAGTCTGTCAGTCTGTCAGTCTGTCAGTCTGTCAGTCTGTCAGTCTGTCAGTCTGTCAGTCTGTCAGTCTGTCAGTCTGTCAGTCTGTCAGTCTGTCAGTCTGTCAGTCTGTCAGTCTGTCAGTCTGTCAGTCTGTCAGTCTGTCAGTCTGTCAGTCTGTCAGTCTGTCAGTCTGTCAGTCTGTCAGTCTGTCAGTCTGTCAGTCTGTCAGTCTGTCAGTCTGTCAGTCTGTCAGTCTGTCAGTCTGTCAGTCTGTCAGTCTGTCAGTCTGTCAGTCTGTCAGTCTGTCAGTCTGTCAGTCTGTCAGTCTGTCAGTCTGTCAGTCTGTCAGTCTGTCAGTCTGTCAGTCTGTCAGTCTGTCAGTCTGTCAGTCTGTCAGTCTGTCAGTCTGTCAGTCTGTCAGTCTGTCAGTCTGTCAGTCTGTCAGTCTGTCAGTCTGTCAGTCTGTCAGTCTGTCAGTCTGTCAGTCTGTCAGTCTGTCAGTCTGTCAGTCTGTCAGTCTGTCAGTCTGTCAGTCTGTCAGTCTGTCAGTCTGTCAGTCTGTCAGTCTGTCAGTCTGTCAGTCTGTCAGTCTGTCAGTCTGTCAGTCTGTCAGTCTGTCAGTCTGTCAGTCTGTCAGTCTGTCAGTCTGTCAGTCTGTCAGTCTGTCAGTCTGTCAGTCTGTCAGTCTGTCAGTCTGTCAGTCTGTCAGTCTGTCAGTCTGTCAGTCTGTCAGTCTGTCAGTCTGTCAGTCTGTCAGTCTGTCAGTCTGTCAGTCTGTCAGTCTGTCAGTCTGTCAGTCTGTCAGTCTGTCAGTCTGTCAGTCTGTCAGTCTGTCAGTCTGTCAGTCTGTCAGTCTGTCAGTCTGTCAGTCTGTCAGTCTGTCAGTCTGTCAGTCTGTCAGTCTGTCAGTCTGTCAGTCTGTCAGTCTGTCAGTCTGTCAGTCTGTCAGTCTGTCAGTCTGTCAGTCTGTCAGTCTGTCAGTCTGTCAGTCTGTCAGTCTGTCAGTCTGTCAGTCTGTCAGTCTGTCAGTCTGTCAGTCTGTCAGTCTGTCAGTCTGTCAGTCTGTCAGTCTGTCAGTCTGTCAGTCTGTCAGTCTGTCAGTCTGTCAGTCTGTCAGTCTGTCAGTCTGTCAGTCTGTCAGTCTGTCAGTCTGTCAGTCTGTCAGTCTGTCAGTCTGTCAGTCTGTCAGTCTGTCAGTCTGTCAGTCTGTCAGTCTGTCAGTCTGTCAGTCTGTCAGTCTGTCAGTCTGTCAGTCTGTCAGTCTGTCAGTCTGTCAGTCTGTCAGTCTGTCAGTCTGTCAGTCTGTCAGTCTGTCAGTCTGTCAGTCTGTCAGTCTGTCAGTCTGTCAGTCTGTCAGTCTGTCAGTCTGTCAGTCTGTCAGTCTGTCAGTCTGTCAGTCTGTCAGTCTGTCAGTCTGTCAGTCTGTCAGTCTGTCAGTCTGTCAGTCTGTCAGTCTGTCAGTCTGTCAGTCTGTCAGTCTGTCAGTCTGTCAGTCTGTCAGTCTGTCAGTCTGTCAGTCTGTCAGTCTGTCAGTCTGTCAGTCTGTCAGTCTGTCAGTCTGTCAGTCTGTCAGTCTGTCAGTCTGTCAGTCTGTCAGTCTGTCAGTCTGTCAGTCTGTCAGTCTGTCAGTCTGTCAGTCTGTCAGTCTGTCAGTCTGTCAGTCTGTCAGTCTGTCAGTCTGTCAGTCTGTCAGTCTGTCAGTCTGTCAGTCTGTCAGTCTGTCAGTCTGTCAGTCTGTCAGTCTGTCAGTCTGTCAGTCTGTCAGTCTGTCAGTCTGTCAGTCTGTCAGTCTGTCAGTCTGTCAGTCTGTCAGTCTGTCAGTCTGTCAGTCTGTCAGTCTGTCAGTCTGTCAGTCTGTCAGTCTGTCAGTCTGTCAGTCTGTCAGTCTGTCAGTCTGTCAGTCTGTCAGTCTGTCAGTCTGTCAGTCTGTCAGTCTGTCAGTCTGTCAGTCTGTCAGTCTGTCAGTCTGTCAGTCTGTCAGTCTGTCAGTCTGTCAGTCTGTCAGTCTGTCAGTCTGTCAGTCTGTCAGTCTGTCAGTCTGTCAGTCTGTCAGTCTGTCAGTCTGTCAGTCTGTCAGTCTGTCAGTCTGTCAGTCTGTCAGTCTGTCAGTCTGTCAGTCTGTCAGTCTGTCAGTCTGTCAGTCTGTCAGTCTGTCAGTCTGTCAGTCTGTCAGTCTGTCAGTCTGTCAGTCTGTCAGTCTGTCAGTCTGTCAGTCTGTCAGTCTGTCAGTCTGTCAGTCTGTCAGTCTGTCAGTCTGTCAGTCTGTCAGTCTGTCAGTCTGTCAGTCTGTCAGTCTGTCAGTCTGTCAGTCTGTCAGTCTGTCAGTCTGTCAGTCTGTCAGTCTGTCAGTCTGTCAGTCTGTCAGTCTGTCAGTCTGTCAGTCTGTCAGTCTGTCAGTCTGTCAGTCTGTCAGTCTGTCAGTCTGTCAGTCTGTCAGTCTGTCAGTCTGTCAGTCTGTCAGTCTGTCAGTCTGTCAGTCTGTCAGTCTGTCAGTCTGTCAGTCTGTCAGTCTGTCAGTCTGTCAGTCTGTCAGTCTGTCAGTCTGTCAGTCTGTCAGTCTGTCAGTCTGTCAGTCTGTCAGTCTGTCAGTCTGTCAGTCTGTCAGTCTGTCAGTCTGTCAGTCTGTCAGTCTGTCAGTCTGTCAGTCTGTCAGTCTGTCAGTCTGTCAGTCTGTCAGTCTGTCAGTCTGTCAGTCTGTCAGTCTGTCAGTCTGTCAGTCTGTCAGTCTGTCAGTCTGTCAGTCTGTCAGTCTGTCAGTCTGTCAGTCTGTCAGTCTGTCAGTCTGTCAGTCTGTCAGTCTGTCAGTCTGTCAGTCTGTCAGTCTGTCAGTCTGTCAGTCTGTCAGTCTGTCAGTCTGTCAGTCTGTCAGTCTGTCAGTCTGTCAGTCTGTCAGTCTGTCAGTCTGTCAGTCTGTCAGTCTGTCAGTCTGTCAGTCTGTCAGTCTGTCAGTCTGTCAGTCTGTCAGTCTGTCAGTCTGTCAGTCTGTCAGTCTGTCAGTCTGTCAGTCTGTCAGTCTGTCAGTCTGTCAGTCTGTCAGTCTGTCAGTCTGTCAGTCTGTCAGTCTGTCAGTCTGTCAGTCTGTCAGTCTGTCAGTCTGTCAGTCTGTCAGTCTGTCAGTCTGTCAGTCTGTCAGTCTGTCAGTCTGTCAGTCTGTCAGTCTGTCAGTCTGTCAGTCTGTCAGTCTGTCAGTCTGTCAGTCTGTCAGTCTGTCAGTCTGTCAGTCTGTCAGTCTGTCAGTCTGTCAGTCTGTCAGTCTGTCAGTCTGTCAGTCTGTCAGTCTGTCAGTCTGTCAGTCTGTCAGTCTGTCAGTCTGTCAGTCTGTCAGTCTGTCAGTCTGTCAGTCTGTCAGTCTGTCAGTCTGTCAGTCTGTCAGTCTGTCAGTCTGTCAGTCTGTCAGTCTGTCAGTCTGTCAGTCTGTCAGTCTGTCAGTCTGTCAGTCTGTCAGTCTGTCAGTCTGTCAGTCTGTCAGTCTGTCAGTCTGTCAGTCTGTCAGTCTGTCAGTCTGTCAGTCTGTCAGTCTGTCAGTCTGTCAGTCTGTCAGTCTGTCAGTCTGTCAGTCTGTCAGTCTGTCAGTCTGTCAGTCTGTCAGTCTGTCAGTCTGTCAGTCTGTCAGTCTGTCAGTCTGTCAGTCTGTCAGTCTGTCAGTCTGTCAGTCTGTCAGTCTGTCAGTCTGTCAGTCTGTCAGTCTGTCAGTCTGTCAGTCTGTCAGTCTGTCAGTCTGTCAGTCTGTCAGTCTGTCAGTCTGTCAGTCTGTCAGTCTGTCAGTCTGTCAGTCTGTCAGTCTGTCAGTCTGTCAGTCTGTCAGTCTGTCAGTCTGTCAGTCTGTCAGTCTGTCAGTCTGTCAGTCTGTCAGTCTGTCAGTCTGTCAGTCTGTCAGTCTGTCAGTCTGTCAGTCTGTCAGTCTGTCAGTCTGTCAGTCTGTCAGTCTGTCAGTCTGTCAGTCTGTCAGTCTGTCAGTCTGTCAGTCTGTCAGTCTGTCAGTCTGTCAGTCTGTCAGTCTGTCAGTCTGTCAGTCTGTCAGTCTGTCAGTCTGTCAGTCTGTCAGTCTGTCAGTCTGTCAGTCTGTCAGTCTGTCAGTCTGTCAGTCTGTCAGTCTGTCAGTCTGTCAGTCTGTCAGTCTGTCAGTCTGTCAGTCTGTCAGTCTGTCAGTCTGTCAGTCTGTCAGTCTGTCAGTCTGTCAGTCTGTCAGTCTGTCAGTCTGTCAGTCTGTCAGTCTGTCAGTCTGTCAGTCTGTCAGTCTGTCAGTCTGTCAGTCTGTCAGTCTGTCAGTCTGTCAGTCTGTCAGTCTGTCAGTCTGTCAGTCTGTCAGTCTGTCAGTCTGTCAGTCTGTCAGTCTGTCAGTCTGTCAGTCTGTCAGTCTGTCAGTCTGTCAGTCTGTCAGTCTGTCAGTCTGTCAGTCTGTCAGTCTGTCAGTCTGTCAGTCTGTCAGTCTGTCAGTCTGTCAGTCTGTCAGTCTGTCAGTCTGTCAGTCTGTCAGTCTGTCAGTCTGTCAGTCTGTCAGTCTGTCAGTCTGTCAGTCTGTCAGTCTGTCAGTCTGTCAGTCTGTCAGTCTGTCAGTCTGTCAGTCTGTCAGTCTGTCAGTCTGTCAGTCTGTCAGTCTGTCAGTCTGTCAGTCTGTCAGTCTGTCAGTCTGTCAGTCTGTCAGTCTGTCAGTCTGTCAGTCTGTCAGTCTGTCAGTCTGTCAGTCTGTCAGTCTGTCAGTCTGTCAGTCTGTCAGTCTGTCAGTCTGTCAGTCTGTCAGTCTGTCAGTCTGTCAGTCTGTCAGTCTGTCAGTCTGTCAGTCTGTCAGTCTGTCAGTCTGTCAGTCTGTCAGTCTGTCAGTCTGTCAGTCTGTCAGTCTGTCAGTCTGTCAGTCTGTCAGTCTGTCAGTCTGTCAGTCTGTCAGTCTGTCAGTCTGTCAGTCTGTCAGTCTGTCAGTCTGTCAGTCTGTCAGTCTGTCAGTCTGTCAGTCTGTCAGTCTGTCAGTCTGTCAGTCTGTCAGTCTGTCAGTCTGTCAGTCTGTCAGTCTGTCAGTCTGTCAGTCTGTCAGTCTGTCAGTCTGTCAGTCTGTCAGTCTGTCAGTCTGTCAGTCTGTCAGTCTGTCAGTCTGTCAGTCTGTCAGTCTGTCAGTCTGTCAGTCTGTCAGTCTGTCAGTCTGTCAGTCTGTCAGTCTGTCAGTCTGTCAGTCTGTCAGTCTGTCAGTCTGTCAGTCTGTCAGTCTGTCAGTCTGTCAGTCTGTCAGTCTGTCAGTCTGTCAGTCTGTCAGTCTGTCAGTCTGTCAGTCTGTCAGTCTGTCAGTCTGTCAGTCTGTCAGTCTGTCAGTCTGTCAGTCTGTCAGTCTGTCAGTCTGTCAGTCTGTCAGTCTGTCAGTCTGTCAGTCTGTCAGTCTGTCAGTCTGTCAGTCTGTCAGTCTGTCAGTCTGTCAGTCTGTCAGTCTGTCAGTCTGTCAGTCTGTCAGTCTGTCAGTCTGTCAGTCTGTCAGTCTGTCAGTCTGTCAGTCTGTCAGTCTGTCAGTCTGTCAGTCTGTCAGTCTGTCAGTCTGTCAGTCTGTCAGTCTGTCAGTCTGTCAGTCTGTCAGTCTGTCAGTCTGTCAGTCTGTCAGTCTGTCAGTCTGTCAGTCTGTCAGTCTGTCAGTCTGTCAGTCTGTCAGTCTGTCAGTCTGTCAGTCTGTCAGTCTGTCAGTCTGTCAGTCTGTCAGTCTGTCAGTCTGTCAGTCTGTCAGTCTGTCAGTCTGTCAGTCTGTCAGTCTGTCAGTCTGTCAGTCTGTCAGTCTGTCAGTCTGTCAGTCTGTCAGTCTGTCAGTCTGTCAGTCTGTCAGTCTGTCAGTCTGTCAGTCTGTCAGTCTGTCAGTCTGTCAGTCTGTCAGTCTGTCAGTCTGTCAGTCTGTCAGTCTGTCAGTCTGTCAGTCTGTCAGTCTGTCAGTCTGTCAGTCTGTCAGTCTGTCAGTCTGTCAGTCTGTCAGTCTGTCAGTCTGTCAGTCTGTCAGTCTGTCAGTCTGTCAGTCTGTCAGTCTGTCAGTCTGTCAGTCTGTCAGTCTGTCAGTCTGTCAGTCTGTCAGTCTGTCAGTCTGTCAGTCTGTCAGTCTGTCAGTCTGTCAGTCTGTCAGTCTGTCAGTCTGTCAGTCTGTCAGTCTGTCAGTCTGTCAGTCTGTCAGTCTGTCAGTCTGTCAGTCTGTCAGTCTGTCAGTCTGTCAGTCTGTCAGTCTGTCAGTCTGTCAGTCTGTCAGTCTGTCAGTCTGTCAGTCTGTCAGTCTGTCAGTCTGTCAGTCTGTCAGTCTGTCAGTCTGTCAGTCTGTCAGTCTGTCAGTCTGTCAGTCTGTCAGTCTGTCAGTCTGTCAGTCTGTCAGTCTGTCAGTCTGTCAGTCTGTCAGTCTGTCAGTCTGTCAGTCTGTCAGTCTGTCAGTCTGTCAGTCTGTCAGTCTGTCAGTCTGTCAGTCTGTCAGTCTGTCAGTCTGTCAGTCTGTCAGTCTGTCAGTCTGTCAGTCTGTCAGTCTGTCAGTCTGTCAGTCTGTCAGTCTGTCAGTCTGTCAGTCTCTGTCAGTCTGTCAGTCTGTCAGTCTGTCAGTCTGTCAGTCTGTCAGTCTGTCAGTCTGTCAGTCTGTCAGTCTGTCAGTCTGTCAGTCTGTCAGTCTGTCAGTCTGTCAGTCTGTCAGTCTGTCAGTCTGTCAGTCTGTCAGTCTGTCAGTCTGTCAGTCTGTCAGTCTGTCAGTCTGTCAGTCTGTCAGTCTGTCAGTCTGTCAGTCTGTCAGTCTGTCAGTCTGTCAGTCTGTCAGTCTGTCAGTCTGTCAGTCTGTCAGTCTGTCAGTCTGTCAGTCTGTCAGTCTGTCAGTCTGTCAGTCTGTCAGTCTGTCAGTCTGTCAGTCTGTCAGTCTGTCAGTCTGTCAGTCTGTCAGTCTG
>NW_027255896.1:24978612-25010112 GCF_043229965.1 Drosophila suzukii | reverse complement strand
CTGTCAGTCTGTCAGTCTGTCAGTCTGTCAGTCTGTCAGTCTGTCAGTCTGTCAGTCTGTCAGTCTGTCAGTCTGTCAGTCTGTCAGTCTGTCAGTCTGTCAGTCTGTCAGTCTGTCAGTCTGTCAGTCTGTCAGTCTGTCAGTCTGTCAGTCTGTCAGTCTGTCAGTCTGTCAGTCTGTCAGTCTGTCAGTCTGTCAGTCTGTCAGTCTGTCAGTCTGTCAGTCTGTCAGTCTGTCAGTCTGTCAGTCTGTCAGTCTGTCAGTCTGTCAGTCTGTCAGTCTGTCAGTCTGTCAGTCTGTCAGTCTGTCAGTCTGTCAGTCTGTCAGTCTGTCAGTCTGTCAGTCTGTCAGTCTGTCAGTCTGTCAGTCTGTCAGTCTGTCAGTCTGTCAGTCTGTCAGTCTGTCAGTCTGTCAGTCTGTCAGTCTGTCAGTCTGTCAGTCTGTCAGTCTGTCAGTCTGTCAGTCTGTCAGTCTGTCAGTCTGTCAGTCTGTCAGTCTGTCAGTCTGTCAGTCTGTCAGTCTGTCAGTCTGTCAGTCTGTCAGTCTGTCAGTCTGTCAGTCTGTCAGTCTGTCAGTCTGTCAGTCTGTCAGTCTGTCAGTCTGTCAGTCTGTCAGTCTGTCAGTCTGTCAGTCTGTCAGTCTGTCAGTCTGTCAGTCTGTCAGTCTGTCAGTCTGTCAGTCTGTCAGTCTGTCAGTCTGTCAGTCTGTCAGTCTGTCAGTCTGTCAGTCTGTCAGTCTGTCAGTCTGTCAGTCTGTCAGTCTGTCAGTCTGTCAGTCTGTCAGTCTGTCAGTCTGTCAGTCTGTCAGTCTGTCAGTCTGTCAGTCTGTCAGTCTGTCAGTCTGTCAGTCTGTCAGTCTGTCAGTCTGTCAGTCTGTCAGTCTGTCAGTCTGTCAGTCTGTCAGTCTGTCAGTCTGTCAGTCTGTCAGTCTGTCAGTCTGTCAGTCTGTCAGTCTGTCAGTCTGTCAGTCTGTCAGTCTGTCAGTCTGTCAGTCTGTCAGTCTGTCAGTCTGTCAGTCTGTCAGTCTGTCAGTCTGTCAGTCTGTCAGTCTGTCAGTCTGTCAGTCTGTCAGTCTGTCAGTCTGTCAGTCTGTCAGTCTGTCAGTCTGTCAGTCTGTCAGTCTGTCAGTCTGTCAGTCTGTCAGTCTGTCAGTCTGTCAGTCTGTCAGTCTGTCAGTCTGTCAGTCTGTCAGTCTGTCAGTCTGTCAGTCTGTCAGTCTGTCAGTCTGTCAGTCTGTCAGTCTGTCAGTCTGTCAGTCTGTCAGTCTGTCAGTCTGTCAGTCTGTCAGTCTGTCAGTCTGTCAGTCTGTCAGTCTGTCAGTCTGTCAGTCTGTCAGTCTGTCAGTCTGTCAGTCTGTCAGTCTGTCAGTCTGTCAGTCTGTCAGTCTGTCAGTCTGTCAGTCTGTCAGTCTGTCAGTCTGTCAGTCTGTCAGTCTGTCAGTCTGTCAGTCTGTCAGTCTGTCAGTCTGTCAGTCTGTCAGTCTGTCAGTCTGTCAGTCTGTCAGTCTGTCAGTCTGTCAGTCTGTCAGTCTGTCAGTCTGTCAGTCTGTCAGTCTGTCAGTCTGTCAGTGGGGGGAAGATAGAGACTATAGGCTAGTTACACAATTTACACAATTATTTGTGTCTCGATTAACCCATGAAACGACATCTGCAGATATTTTGGAATTTATACAACGGGTATACGCATCGCAAAGCATTACAGTGGAAGGATATCTTCCTTTAAAATATCTTATCCACCTGAAGTGAATAATGTACATGATTCTTAGAGGTTTTGGCCTTATGATGAATTGGTAATTAAAGAATTTGTTACCAACAGATGGACAACTAATAATAGGCATCAGTTTATTTTTGTATTTTCAAAATGTAAGGGAACTAAATATGAAGTTACCTAAGCTTTATGCTTAATTTGAATCTAGATTTAATAAAGATACTCTGGCCTTAACTGAGTCTTGGATGGTACCGGAGATATTGGACTGAGAAGTTCAGTCCAACAATTTTAATACTTATAGAACCGATTTCTCTCCCAGTAAAACGTGGGATGCTTATTGCCGTTACTTCTAGTCTAACATCGGAGTATATACTCTCATATCCCCAACAACGTTGAATTTGTTAGTGTAAAAGTTTGTTAGCAATTCTTATGCATTTTTGTAACCTGTTAAACTATTTTACAGCATCTTAAACTTATTTTTTAATGAATGCGTACCTAATAGACTTCCTCCAAAGCGAAATAAACACTTATAAAAAGTATATCCAATTTCTCACGATATGTGGTGGCTCAATCGAACTTAAATGTTCTCAATAGTCACTGCTAATTCATGTATTTAAATGGGTGTAAATTTCTATTTTCAAAAGATCCGAGGCAGTTTTATAACTTTGTTAATGTTAAACGAAAGTCATCAGAATTGCGCTCATCGGTACGTTTTAACTCAATTAAGGGGTCTACGGAATCTGAAATAGCTAAACTACTTATAGTACAACTTCTTGGTCAAGTTCTAACTACCCTAATTACTTTAATAGAACAAATTGCATTTTTCCCAAGTAATAACCGAAAGCTCTTTCTTATGCGATTTATCTACTACAACATCAACCTATTCTCCTGGGCCAAATGGACTCCCCGGGTGTGTCCTTAAGTTTTGTGCCACAACCATTTGTAAACCAATTCTTAAACTCTTTGATTTTTCTAATTCATTCAAGTATCTCGAAAGATTATTTTATTAATCCCTTCCTCAAAGAGGGTGCGAAGGTGGATGTCCTGAATTATAGAGGTATTTCTTAATGGTCTGCAATTTCTAAAGCTTTTAACCGAATAATTTATTCTCATTTGCAACATATGAGCTCCTCGCTGATATTACCGTATCAACATGGTTTTGTTAAGCGAAGATTGACCACCACTAACCTGATCGAATTGACATCTATTGTAGTAAATGGATTTAACAAAAAGTTGCAGACAGACGTTATATATACAGATTTTAAGAAATCCCTTGACTCTGTAAACCATTTTTTCCCCTTCTTACAGACATACGTTATAGATACCGACTTTAGTAAAGTTCCTGACTCTGCAATCCATTCTCTTTTTTTATTCAAATTAGATCAGCTTAAGTTATTATAGTCATTTAGGCCTTTGCTGTTTACCCTCTTTATCAATGATCTTCCCTCTACCGCAACAGACTCTCGTATGGGGGTGATGCTGAGCATGGTTTATCATATAATAATATAGAGTCTGGCTTCTACTTGCAGTCATATTTATTGTTTCCAGGAACGATGTGAGTACAAAATTTTATATTTGAGATGACTTAAGTGCAACGCTATGACTTCTTATAGGGGTACGCCAACGTTCATGAGTTTTTCTCTTCAGAACATACCATTGGACCGGATATGTTTAGTTGTCGTTTTAGGTGTTCTTCTAACCCTAAAACTTAAATTTGACTTCCACATAACGTCTACTGTAAATAAAACGATGAGTGCTCTTGGGATTATAAAGCGTTGGTCAAAAGAATTCGATGATCCATATACAACCAAATTATTGTATGCTTCCCTTTTCCGTCATAATCTGGAATATTGTTCTTCGGCTTGGAGTCCACAATATCAGTACTCTAATCCATCGCACAGTAATTCTTGGTATTATTTTTATGTATAATCTTATAAGTCGTCGAACCTTTAATGTTCCTGTTAAACTAACGCGCAGTTACTATCCTACTAGCTTGACATGACTTACATCAAATTTTAATCTGCACGAGCCCTTTCGCGTTCTTTGTAATAATTATATTGATCATCCAATTTATTCCTAAACTCTACCCCTGTATTAAAAACTAAAATATTTAATTTATTTGCTTTATCCTAAGGATATTGATGCTGTTTTTCTCATTGATATATTCCGTCTCTATTTCATCCATGTACCTATCCCGCGAATCGCCCGAAATGGTAAATGGGCCACTGGTAATTTCGGCACTTGTTCCCATTAGATTGCTCCCGGATTTCAGGATTCACGGAAAAGTCATGTTTTTGTGTAGCGCAGTTATTGGTTGGAATGAGCCCGATTAGTTTTTCGATCGATTCAAGAGCTGGGTTGTACAATTTAAAATGAACAGGGAAGAACGCTGTAGTCGAGTACCTCGACTATGAGATACTCGTTATTCAGCTAAAAGGACCAAAGGGAAATGGAGACATGCAAGTAGCAAAGCGAGATTGAAATGCGCCACCTACCCGTGATCTCAATATATGGTTATGTTGGCGGTAGACAGATTTAAGCGTTATGGGCGTTAGAGTGGGCGCGGCAAACTTTATTTTAGATTAATCGATATTGATATTGACGAGACCAATACATTTCAGTTAAAATTTTTTACCTAGCATGAAAATTGTGGGCGCCACAGGTTTGGATAGATTGCGGGCGTTAGAGTCAGCTTGGCAATCATTTTTTTAGATCAATCGATAGGTATTGACAAAACTAATACATACGTTAAAATGTTTTATCTAGCATGCAAATTGTGGGCGTTAAACTGGGCGTGGCATACTCGCGTAACAAACTTGCGCTGCATACAAGGCCATGGAATCTAAATCTCAAATCCAAATTCTCTATCTTTCGTAGTTTCCGAGATATCCGCGTTCATACCTACGATTTTTTTTAACTTGTGGGCGGCTTGTGGGCTTGGTAAACTTTTTTTAAGTCAATCAATAGGCATTGATGAGACCAATACATTTCAGCTAAAATTTTTATTTTACCATTAAAACTGTAGGAGCCACAGTTTTAGGCGGTTTGTGGGCGTTAGAGTGGGCGTGGTACACTGACGAAACAAACTTGCGCTACGCAAGAATTTCAAGAGGTTCAGTTCATACGGACGGACAGACGGACATGGCTAGATCGACTAGGCTAGTGATCCTGATCAAGAACATATATCAAACAAAAACATCTCTTAACGAGTTAAGAATCTAGTGACGATCGCACCTCCAGCAATCAAAAGTTCTGTTATGAACTTTTTTTAAAGTCTTGGTATGTAACCTTTTAGTTTTTGCAATACCTTTCGATTTTTGTATCACTCGAAACAATCATTTCTTCGTGTATATTTAGTATTCGCCTTCGCACACATTCCTGGTGCGCTTCGTCACTACGTGGACTGCCGTCCATAGTGTTACTTTATAGGGTCGGAAACGCTTCCTTCTACCTGTTACATACTTTCCGACGTATATACGAGTAACGTGTATAAAGAGGTAAGATTTTACTTATATTATTTGAAACGCGTTCCAGCATTAGGTTATCATTTATTCTATGTCAGAGGAAACAGGGTGATCGATGTCAATTTTAAATAAGAGTTACAGATATAGAACTAGATCAACGGTATGGGTCGCAAACGTAACAGTACCTTTCGTAACTTTTTTTCCTATGATATAGAAAAAAATATCTCTGAATGCAAAATTTGTTAAAAGACTTTTACCGGCAACTAAGTCTCCAACCTAAGGCGTAATTTGCAAGCCAAACTCCGATCAGATTACGAAGACGATGCCGAATCAATAACAGCCAAGTAGAACAAAAAAAGTTAAGTTGTCTGTCAAAAAAGGCTTCGAGGAAGTAGTAGTAATTGCGTCTATTTTCGATTCAGCTCGGTTTCTAGAGTTAACATGCCAAATATTTCGGGGATTAAACATGCCTGCAGTTTCTTCTCGAGATATAATGGTACTTGTGGAGGAGAAAAACCAAAAAAATCTTTGGAAATACCTTTCTCACGACATATAGCACAAGCCTGTAGCTTTAGTAGTTCACAAGTTACGGGTGTACGTACGGTACGGACTCTGAAACCGATAATGGCGCAAACCCTGACGACGAGTTGAAAGAAGTAGAGATCACACACCATTTACAATTGCACTCAATCGTTTCGATAAAATGTGCAGCTCACACTCTTTAGCTTGCCCTATACGATTTTTTTTTGATCGCTAGGGATCAGTTCCATCTATCGAGAAAGCGAAAAAATTTGTTAAGCCTCTGGGGTCCCCCTCATACAGGTGCGATAACTATTTATATGATTGATGTTTAAGGCAAAATCACCTCCTAACGAGGTAAACAAAACTAATAGTAACTGCAAAAGGAATTTTTCAAAAGAAGTTAGCTTATATTTTTTATGATTTTTTGGTAAATGTTTTTTCATACAACTTTTTTTCTGACAGTCACATTCAAAAAATCATTAAGAAATATAAGTTTAAAAAGTAGATTTTCAATAGGTACTGAATGGGTTAATAAAAGTCTTGCATCATTCAAACGGAATTAAATCGACTGTTCGGAGCAGATCGCCTGCGCCTAGTCATGCGCGCATAGGTGTACGACGGCACGTGCAGCGCTCATTGCTTATCTTTTGTCGCCATCTATCTTATACCACTAAAGCTGTCGCTTATCTATTCAGCAACTACTTTGTAAGCCTGCATATATCTATATGAAGATCTTGGAGCCAAGCTTTTACACAGTCCGTCTGCCGCTCCCACGACGGAACGATTACCTGATCATTCAAACATATTTTGTTAACATCACTCACAAAAAACAAATCTAATAATATGTCACGTGTTCTGCTGAAGTTGGTTGGAAATGAAAGATTTACTGGTTTGAGATCTAGAGATTTCACGATGCTGGTAAGGTAAGATTCCCTCAGAATATCACTATTAAAATCGCCTGCAAGGATTACATTAGTGAAGTTTATTGCAATGTCTGTGAGAATATTGATTAGATCATCATAATTTGTGTTGCAATGCGGACGATAAATGCAGCCAATTAACAGATTTTTCTCTATAATTGGGTTTTGTATTTCAAGAAAAATATATTCTATTGCACTGTTTATTGTGTGTTGGCAAATAATTTTGGCTTTTAATTTTTTGTTTACATATATTGCAACTCCTCCCCCATGACTAACACGGTCAGAACGGTACACATTATATCCATCACACGATATTAGCACATCACATAGACTCTGGACAAACCATGTTTCAGACACGCATATAACATCAATTTCCGAATTTTCAAACATGTACCTAAACTCTTCAATTTTCTTTGGCAGGCTTTGGGCATTTATATAACCAATCTTGAGACCAGGTCTCTGCTTTGCCAGGATGCAAAGAAGGAATGACTATTTGCTGTTGAATTATTCAGGTGTTCTTCCATTGGGAATAGTTTTAAATTTCAAAGTAAAAAAACAAGGACTACACACCAGACAATATATTTGGCAAACTACTAAATTAACAATGCGACTGATCCTAAACATATGACTAACAGGAGTTAAAGATATTAAACTAATTTGAAATCCTAATATAGAGATAGAAAATATTTTAATTACGAAATGAATTATTCTCTAAAGCGGCATCTCTGCTCGAGTTGATTTCGCTCACATCACTACTCAGGTCAGAAAGCTCATTAGAGCTTTGCACGTAGTAAGCCTCTCCTCCGTCTATAGGCTAAACAAATACGTCTCCACGGCAAGTAAAGACGGCCGCTACGCGCTTTTGTTTTTTAAGTCGTATGGCATGCTTAAAAATTTCGTAATTTGTTTTAGTTAATTGTTCGTTTAAGTATATAAATGCCGGCGAGTCAAAACCGATCAGCTGTAAGCTCAGCTGCGATTTGGTTGTTTGTCGGTGCACTCCAACCGCCCGCAGCAGCGCAGCTTTTTCGCGCACGTGATCCATTTTTATTATTATTACTGGGTCAACAAGTGAGTTTCTTTGGCGCGGTCGGACTCGAAAAATAGACCTAACTCACGGATTAGGGGTCAGATGTAGTGAGAAAAATAGTCGATTAAAAAGGGTGTTTAAATTTTCGCCCTCGACTTGCGGTACACCATGCCAGCGCAGGTTGCATGCAACATCCGCGACCTCCTGTGCATTGCGCTTTGCTGCCAGTTGAGCATCCAGTTCACACACTTGTTGTTTTATTGTATTCATCTCTTTTGCCTCGGTTTCCGGCTCTCGCACTCGTTTCTAAGGTTGTGTATTTCTGTGTTCATTGCATCGAATTTTGCCGGTAGAGTGTTGAGAAAGCGGGGCCCGCTCTCTCGATACTCTGTACCCAGTGACTCCCTTTGCTCCGCAAATTTATCGTCGATCAGCTGCAACAGTTCCAATTGTGTGTCCGATGTGCGAGCTACCTTGATTTCGGCATTGGACTTTTCACTCCTTAGTCGCTTTGGTGCATTCATTATGTTGTTGCTTTGATAAATTTTGAGTTTGAGTGATTTGTGTAAGTGTGCACTGCAGTATATGTGTGTGTATGATTCCTTTCTTTTATCTTTCCACTTTCGACCAAATGAAATGTGTTTTAAGTGTTTTTATAAAAAAAATATGGAGTTTACACGCACGATTTGACCGCTAAATGATCGCAGACCACAGGCTGCTTATAGTCCGATAGAATTTTTTTATGTTTCTGGACTTTTGGACTTTTTGAGCAATTGTTTCGTTTCTGCAAAAACGCGACTTTCCTTTTGCTTTAACAATTTCACATATTCGTGCGTTATTAATTATAAATATAAGGGTGGCACACAGCGACCTTTCTTTTGATGCCAGAATGTACAAAATATAAGTTCAAGTTGTGAGTATATTTTACTTTTGTTTTGTGTAAATACTTTTGACCACCCCTGTGTTATACGTCTACTAAGGAAATACACTTTCGAAATTCGTGAACGAATATTTTGATAAAGTTAATTTAAGAGAGTGTTTCTAATTAATTTCTCTTAAAAATGTTTTTGATTTGGTTTGTGACGCACGAACCTCAAGGGCTGCCGTGTATTTTTCCGACCTTTAAACTTTAAAATATTCCAAATAATGATTAAAAGAATACAATATGTCCATAGCAACACATGTTGTCCTAAAGATTATCAAGGAATATGCAAATTGCTTAATTTTTTTTTTATAAATTCAATTAAAACCAAACATGGTGGCAAAATCATAGAGAAATAAGGCAAACGTAAGATTGAGGAAAATATGTATGGTCAGGTGAAATTGTGCGGTTAATGTAGTACATAATCAGTTGTAAGTACGGAGGTCAAAGTGGGTAAAGCCGGTTTTAATTCGTGTTTTTTTTTTGAAAATAAATATATAACTAACAAATTAATAAATTCATAAATAAATAAATAAATAAAAAAATAAATAAATTAATAAATTAATAAATTAATAAATTAATAAATTAATAAATTAATAAATTAATAAATTAATAAATTAATAAATTAATAAATTAATAAATTAATAAATTAATAAATTAATAAATTAATAAATTAATAAATTAATAAATTAATAAATTAATAAATTAATAAATTAATAAATTAATAAATTAATAAATTAACAAATTAATAAATTAATAAATTAATAAATTAATAAATTAATAAACTAATAAATTAATAAATTAATAAATTAATAAATTAATAAATTAATAAATTAATAAATTAATAAATTAATAAATTAATAAATTAATAAATTAATAAATTAATAAATTAATAAATTAATAAATTAATAAATTAATAAATTAATAAATTAATAAATTAATAAATTAATAAATTAATAAATTAATAAATTAATAAATTAATAAATTAATAAATTAATAAATTAATAAATTAATAAATTAATAAATTAATAAATTAATAAATTAATAAATTAATAAATTAATAAATTAATAAATTAATAAATTAATAAATTAATAAATTAATAAATTAATAAATTAATAAATTAATAAATTAATAAATTAATAAATTAATAAATTAATAAATTAATAAATTAATAAATTAATAAATTAATAAATTAATAAATTAATAAATTAATAAATTAATAAATTAATAAATTAATAAATTAATAAATTAATAAATTAATAAATTAATAAATTAATAAATTAATAAATTAATAAATTAATAAATTAATAAATTAATAAATTAATAAATTAATAAATTAATAAATTAATAAATTAATAAATTAATAAATTAATAAATTAATAAATTAATAAATTAATAAATTAATAAATTAATAAATTAATAAATTAATAAATTAATAAATTAATAAATTAATAAATTAATAAATTAATAAATTAATAAATTAATAAATTAATAAATTAATAAATTAATAAATTAATAAATTAATAAATTAATAAATTAATAAATTAATAAATTAATAAATTAATAAATTAATAAATTAATAAATTAATAAATTAATAAATTAAGAAATTAATAATTTAATAAATTAATAAATTAATAAATTAATAAATTAATAAATTAATAAATTAATAAATTAAGAAATTAATAATTTAATAAATTAATAAATTAATAAATTAATAAATTAATAAATTAATAAATTAATAAATTAATAAATTAATAAATTAATAAATTAATAAATTAATAAATTAATAAATTAATAAATTAATAAATTAATAAATTAATAAATTAATAAATTAATAAATTAATAAATTAATAAATTAATAAATTAATAAATTAATAAATTAATAAATTAATAAATTAATAAATTAATAAATTAATAAATTAATAAATTAATAAATTAATAAATTAATAAATTAATAAATTAATAAATTAATAAATTAATAAATTAATAAATTAATAAATTAATAAATTAATAAATTAATAAATTAATAAATTAATAAATTAATAAATTAATAAATTAATAAATTAATAAATTAATAAATTAATAAATTAATAAATTAATAAATTAATAAATTAATAAATTAATAAATTAATAAATTAATAAATTAATAAATTAATAAATTAATAAATTAATAAATTAATAAATTAATAAATTAATAAATTAATAAATTAATAAATTAATAAATTAATAAATTAATAAATTAAAAAATTAATAAATTAATAAATTAATAAATTAATAAATTAATAAATTAAAAAATTAATAAATTAATAAATTAATAAATTAATAAATTAATAAATTAATAAATTAATAAATTAATAAATTAATAAATTAATAAATTAATAAATTAATAAATTAATAAATTAATAAATTAATAAATTAATAAATTAATAAATTAATAAATTAATAAATTAATAAATTAATAAATTAATAAATTAATAAATTAATAAATTAATAAATTAATAAATTAATAAATTAATAAATTAATAAATTAATAAATTAATAAATTAATAAATTAATAAATTAATAAATTAATAAATTAATAAATTAATAAATTAATAAATTAATAAATTAATAAATTAATAAATTAATAAATTAATAAATTAATAAATTAATAAATTAATAAATTAATAAATTAATAAATTAATAAATTAATAAATTAATAAATTAATAAATTAATAAATTAATAAATTAATAAATTAATAAATTAATAAATTAATAAATTAATAAATTAATAAATTAATAAATTAATAAATTAATAAATTAATAAATTAATAAATTAATAAATTAATAAATTAATAAATTAATAAATTAATAAATTAATAAATTAATTAATTAATTAATTAATAAATTAATAAATTAATAAATTAATAAATTAATAAATTAATAAATTAATAAATTAATAAATTAATAAATTAATAAATTAATAAATTAATAAATTAATAAATTAATAAATTAATAAATTAATAAATTAATAAATTAATAAATTAATAAATTAATAGATTAATAGATTAATAAATTAATAAATTAATAAATTGTAAGCTGTGTAATTCCAGTGCATAATGTTATTTAGTATATTTAGTGCAATCTAGTATTAATCGATTTAGTTTTAAGAGATATTGTAAATAATAATGAACGGGCACACTACAAATAAGCGACGCCGATCAAGAAGAGCAAAAAAGCGCAACCAAATTTAAAATTTTTAAATAAAAACCGATAAGTTTACAAATTAGGTGTGGGGTTTGCCCAAATGTTGCGCAATGTTATCATACAGTGAGGTTGTTAAGATGTCCAAAGACGAGCTGCTGGAGCTCCTTTCCGAGAAGGGCATCATGTTCGGGGCTGATGCAACAATTTACCAACTCCGTGCTGCGTTAAACCGTGCAAGGAATCTGGAGGCTAACATCGAGGACGCCGAGGACACAGAGATCCAGGGTCAAGATGAGGAGCAGGATTCCCCGAGCACACCGAAGCTTGCAAACCGCATGCTAACGCTGATCGAAGACCGTGAGAAATTGCAAATGGCCGACGCTGTGGCGCCGTTATTGAAACCTTCTGGAAGTTCGCAGCAAACCGTTATGAACATGTCGAGGCAAGAACCTGGCCAGAAATGAGCGCCACGCTCACCCAAGTTTTTGGAAACAGAATGTCAAACCAGGAAATTGCGAAACAACTGCAAAAACGCACAATTGGGAAGTCCGAGACCTTGATGCAGTATTTCATCACAATGCGCAATATCGCCCAGCAAGGCAACTTTGATGAAGTAGACGTCGTGAAGTACATCGTCGATGGACTAGAGGACCACAGTGGACGCGCTGCTCCACTCTACTATTGTATCACGTTGGATGAGCTACGTCAAAAGTTAATGCGATTCCAGTCTGTACGTCTGGAGTCCAATCGTAAAGCCGTCACCATGATCCCTCGCCCAGGAGCCGTAATTCCGAAAGACACTAGATGCTACAACTGCCGACAAATGGCAAAGATTGCAAGAAGCCGAAAAGCCCGGACAACGGATGCTTCATCTGTTTCGAAGTGGGCCATATGCACCGTCCGTGTCCCAAGCGCACCGTGGGCTTTACCCTGCCAGAAGCTGAAAAAACCATGGATGAAAAGCCGTTTATTCAGTTAGTAAGTTTAAGATTAAGTAGTTTAGCAGGATGCACCAATATTAAATATGTTTTCGCTTTGTTAGATACCGGAAGCCCAATAAGCTTTTTGGGAAAGTCATACTATCCATATTTAAATGAAGATCATCAGCTAAAGAAAAGTCCCTTTCGCGGACTTGGTGGCACATCAATACCCACGTACGGAAAAGTACCCTGTTCAATTTTGTTCGAGAAAAAGTATCACGATTTAGAAGTATACGTTATTCCCGATCTCATCTTACCTACAGCGATTCTCCTTGGCAGAGACGCCCTTAAATTACTCAATATTAAACTTTTTGTGAAAAGAAATCATGAAAGAAATGAATCAAATTTAATTTCAATAAATAATCGTATTGCTTTCGGTAATAAATCATTCTGTGCATCCTTGCTAAGCGATAAAAAAAAATAGATTAATTTTAGATAAAACGCAACCCTTTAAACTAAGTATTGATTCTGTAAACCCGAATGCACCCTTGGTTCCTGATGATTCTCTCGCGGATTGGCTTTCTGATATGAAAAGCATTTGTGGAGCTATGTCTATTGACCTTGATAACGTAGATATAGGCCGCGATTTTGGTGTTTCTTCAGCTGAGAAATGTAGTAGTTTAATGTATGTTTAATGAGCACACAATTAACTGATTCTACACCGTTTCATAGTGCACCGAGAAGATTATCATACTTAGAGAGAGACGTTGTTAATAAAACAGTTGCCGAGTTGTTAGCCCGTAATATTATTAGACCTAGTCAGTCCCCTTATGCATCTCCCATAATCCTTGTCAAGAAAAAGAATGGATAAATCCGCATGTGCATCGATTACCGAGCGTTAAATAAATTAACAATTAGAGATAACTTTCCGTCCCCATTGATCGAAGATTGCTTAGAATATATCGAAAGTAAAAATGTTTTTTCATTTGTAGATTTAAAGAGTGGATTCCACCAAATCGGTATGGACCCCGAGTCCGTGAAATACACCGCATTTATAACACCTGACGGACACTATGAATACTTGCGTATGCCTTTCGGCCTAAAAAATGGCCCTGCCGTTTTTCAACGATTTATTTCCAACGTACTCCATGAAATGATACGTAATCGTCAGGTTTATGTTTATATGGATGACATCATCCTGGCGACGGTAGAAGAACATCTTGTTTTACTTTCCAAATTACTAGACCGTCTTAATGAAAACCGTCTTGAAATTAATTACAAGAAAAGTGTATTCCTAAAGAACCGCATTGATTATTTAGGATACAATGTCTGTACGAATGGTATTCTTCCAAACGAGACACACCTAAATGCCATTCGTGAATACCCTGAACCTCTGAATTGTAAGTCCCTTCATTCTTGTTTAGGCTTATTCTCATACTTCCGTAAGTTTGTTCCGTCATTTTCACGTATTGCTAATCCGTTGTCTGATCTGCTTAAAAATGGAGGTCCGTTCCCGATGGGAAAACTGGAAATGGAAGCTTTTACTAGCTTAAAGAAAGCATTGTCAAGTCCGCCCGTTCTTTCCTTATTTAACCCTCATAGCGAAACCGAACTGCATACCGATGCGAGCTCCCACGGGTTTGGAGCTGTGCTGATGCAGCGCCAAGATGATGGCAAGTTACATCCGGTCTTTTTCTATTCCCGTAAAGCGACTGCCGCCGAATCTATTTATCATAGTTTTAAGCTTGAGACCCTTGCGATAATATTTTCTCTCCGTCGTTTCCGTGTGTATTTAGAACACAAGCCGTTCCGTATCATTACCGATTGTAATTGGAAAACTATAACTACTCTATTGTACATAGACCCGGTTCTAGTATGACGCACGTTGATGCCTTGAGTCGACAAACCGAATTGTTAGATACCGTGATAGATGAAATTTGCGATCCGTGTGTGCTTCCGTCAAACTCCGTGACAAATTAGAAAGAGAAGCCGTTGGTTGTTTTGAACTTATTGATGGAATAATTTATAGAAAGAATGATGCCGGAAGGTTATGTTTGTATGCTCCAACAATACAAGAACAGTTGATCAGATTATGTCATGAAAAGTTGGGTCATCTTGGTGTTGATAGGTGTGTTGAAGGCCTGAAAGATAAGTATTGGTTTCCGTTGCTGAGAAGCAAAGTTGAATCCTTTATCCGCAATTGTTTGCCGTGCATCAGTAGTAGGAAAAGACGGGTTCTGTGACAATTAGCATATTAATGGGCCCCGGCCCCCCCCTCCCCCCTCATTAACGTATGCGGGTTCTGGGACAATTAGCATAATCCAATAAATTAACTGATTTTAATGGGCTTTGAAGTCATAAAAATGTCACGATCATGTCTATAAAGAGTAAAATTAATTGCCCCCATCGCCCCCACATCCCCACGTGACAATATTGATCATGTATCCTTCCCCTCATTATGTGCAATTAATAGTCAGGTGAAAAACGTGTACGTGAGAAAGGTCGCACAACCATAGTATCCAAAGGTTGTTATCTTGGAGGAAAATATCCGATCATGTTGGGGAAAGGTGTGATCACGTACCCTTTTGCCTCATTATCACAGGTGTTGCTGTGCACGTGTGAAAGGCCGCACACCCAAAGTATTCAAAGATGGTTATCTTAGAGGAACATGTCCGATCATGTTGGGGAATAATGTTTCCTATGATTGTAAAACTAATTTAGAAATCAAAAGAACCCCAATAAAATAAATCTCACAAGTTAATGTTTCTCAGATCTGGAATATTTTCAAATACACATTTTTGTTTCCGCCCCAGAACGGCCTCACGCCAACGACCTCATACGACCTCATACGACGTTTCCATAATAGGGGTTGAAATCACGACCGCGCAACAACTCGCAAGGAGCCGACATATCTCAGTCAAGGAAATATTTTCCATTCTCCGTACCTCTAATTTCAACTCGAAATAAAAAGTCAGAAGTTTATTTTGGTATTGCGAACATGTTTTATTATGTTATTTAATAATTTTCATTCTTTTTTCTAGATTATAGTATTTATTCATAATGTTGAGTGCTTCCTTTTTGTAATCCGAAATTCGATGGCATACACAAGTATCAACTCCCTCAGTGGCTGCATCATTGCTCCACACGCAGGTGTCCATATAATTTCCATGAATAAATGTTTTTATATTACCTCGTTCACATTCAAAGAGTTTTGATTGTATGAACTGGAGCCGTACATAGTGTGCATTGAACAGAATTCCGTCAAATGCATTCAAAAAGTTATTTATTTTAACTGAATGCATGTTGTCTATCTCAGTCAACAATCTCGTCTTACCCTTTTAAATATGCTTACACGATTTATAAGGAAATTTCTACAGGTTTTCATCTTCTTCTTTTACCCAAAAATATGCATTCTCGAAATTCAACAAATGAAAAATCTTTGATTTTTCCTCTTCTTTTACCCAAAAATGTGCATTCTCGAAGTTCAACAAATGAAAATTTTGGCTTTTTCCCAAACTCGAAATGGTTTTTTCCAAACTGTCCCCTATTGGCTACCTGAGTATGATGGTGTGTCTAAAAAATGACCTTTCCTTTCTCACCTGCAGCAAAGTATGTGCGACCTCTTCTAACCAACACTCTCCTTTATTCTATGATTTTGTGTCTCCTTTATCGATTTGATGGTGTCCTATCCTTGTATCAAATATTTTTCAAAATCAATACTTCTCATCTCTTCTAACCAATGAATAGTCGATATAACCTACTAGAATTACCTTAGTTTTTGAATTTAAAAAAATCTTAAGTATGCACCTCTCATCTTCAATATTATCGTACACGCCCACTTCAAACACTATAAATGATCGAGGACAATAGTTAGTCTACCAAAAATAGTCTTGAAGTGGGATACTCTGCTACGTCAAACACAACTTAAGTAAAAGTGAAAAAAGTGATCGTGAAAAAAGAATTTTACCAAAACGAATAAAATAAAAATGAATAACCAAAATCAGTTTTGTCAATCCTGCAAGTGTTTCTTGCTAAAGAATAAGTGGGCAAATCATGTCCGTTCGGAGTTGCATAAGCGAAATGCAATTCAACCCCTTGACGGAAGAGTCAAAAAAATTTCTGAGGGATTCAAGGGAAGAATACTACATTACATGTATGTAAACGATGGATCGGACTTGATCTTACCTGAGAGTTTCTTGAGTGAAGCTGGATTGTCCCTGCTACCTCATCTCAGCATTCTGTTAGAAAGTTATACTTCAGCAAAAGTCAACTTTGAACTGTTTGCAGAGTATATACTTTTTAAAGATGAATCTGAAGAAATTGATATGAACAGTTTTCAAAGTAAAATGACGATCATGAACAAAGGTTCTGACTTAGAAAATATCTTCCATGAACATACCATGGAAATAATTTCAAAAACACAAGAATTTCAAGAGAGAGATAGTGGATGGTCTCTTATTAAATTGATTCGATTGGAAATGAATGTGAATCATTATACACCGATGGCTGGTTCATCTTTCATACCACTACCTCGTTTCCTTTTAACGAAAAAAGCAATAGTTAACGTTTGTAACGAAAATGATCACTATTGTTTTAAATGGGCTTTGATTTCTGCCTTGAAAATTGTTAACAGGCCGCAAAGATGTTCGGCATATAATATTGATATATCGCTGGAGATAATTCGTATAAGTGATGAAATAATATTAGATTTCACAGGGTTGACTTTTCCCCTTGAAATAAAATGTATAAAAAATTTTTTAAAGAAGAATACTCATATGAGTTTAAACGTATTCGGATATAATGAAGAGACGAGCGAAATAATTGGACCACTTTTTCAATCGGAAGTGGAAAAGCCTCTTCATATCAATATGATGTTTTTGGAAGAAGGTGGAAATGGACATTACAGGTACATTAAAAATATTTCAAGGTAAATTCTTTAATTCATTTTTATCTCTTTTAAGCAATTAAATAATTTGTGTATATTTCTCTTTCAAAGACTAATGACTGCTCAGAGAGGAAATCAGAAGAGGGCGCAATATTTCTGCAATGTGTGTTTACATTTTTCCAAAACTGAGGAAGCTGCATTGAAACACAAAACGCTCTGCAGTAAAAAGGTCTCAAAGATGCCACACCCCCAGAATAATACTTTGGAATTTACCCAGGTTCAACATCAGCTTCAAGTTCCATTCGTTGTCTACGCGGATTTTGAACGCATTCTGGAACCGAAAAATCTTGAAGTGAGCCCCAAATTATTTAATATTAATGAACATGTTCCAATATCATATGCGTATTATATAATGTGTGCTTTTGATTCTAGACTAGATAAATTTGTTTTAGAAACAGTTGACGATCAATTGAACACTGTAAAATCGTTTTTCAGTAATGATATAGAATTTCGACTAATGCGTAAGAAGGGTATATTTCCCTATAAATATTTAGATTCCGCTAGTAGACTCGAGGAAACTTCCCTCCCACCAAGGGAAGCATTCTATAGTAATTTAACGGAAAGGGAATGCTCTCAGGAAGATTATGATCAAGCTCTTAAAGTTTGGTCGCATTTCTCTTGTTCCACTCTTAAAGATTATTTAGAATTATGTTTAAAAACTGATGTATTTCTTTTAACCCAGCTCAGTATTTTACGACACCAGGTCTATCTTGGGAGGCAATGTTGAAATCTACAAATATTCAACTTGAATTGCTGACAGATATAGATAAGTATAGATTTATTCAAAGTAGCATTCGAGGTGGTTTAGTTCAATGTTGTCATAGATATACAAAAGCAAATAACAAATATTTGTCAGATTATGATTCCTCGAAGGAGTCTTCATTTTTAATGTATGTAGATGCGAATAACTTGTATGGTTGGGCAATGTCACAACCTTTACCATATAAAGATTTTAAGTGGATGTCTACCACAGACATAGACAATTTTGATATTAATAATATTCCAATCGATAGCAAATACGGTTATTTACATGATCTTCATAATGATCTTCCATTTTGTCCGTCAAATTGTCTGGCCTCAAAAGAGGATAAGGTAAAAAAATTAATTGCTGACCTGGGAAATAAGAAAAATTATGTAATACATTATCGGAATTTGCAACAATGTACACAGAATGGGTTAGTATTGAAAAAGATCCATAGAGGTGTTCAATTTTTACAAAAGCCTTGGTTAAAGAATTACATTGATCTAAATACTTTACATAGGCAAAAAATAAATTTGAAAAAGATTTTTTTGAATTAATGAATAATTCTGTTTACGGAAAAACAATGGAAGATCCCGAGCGCAGGGTCGATATTAAGCTTATTAGTTCATGGGAAGCTCCGGATAACTCCAAGACTGGACGAAGAGCACATTGTGCCAAAACTTTAATTTCAAAATCCAATTTTCATAGTGCAACTAAAATTAATGATAATTTCTATGGAATTCAAATGAAAGGATTGTCCGTTCTATTTAATAAGCCAATGTATTTAGGATTTGCAGTATTAGACTTATCGAAATGGAAAATGTATGATTTTCACTATCAATATATGAAGCCAAAGTTTCAGAAAAAGTTACTCTTAAATTATATGGATACTGATTCATTTATCTATACAATAAAAACTGAAGATTTTTATAAAGATATTCGTAATGACCTTGAAGCAAAATTTGATACATCGGACTATTCAGATGAAAGAATTAATCTATATAACTTTAAAAGAGTTAACAAAAAAAGTTTAGGGTTTTTTAAAGATGAGCTTAACGGTAAACTCATGACAGAATTTGTAGGTCTGTGCTCAAAGGCTTATTGTTATAGAATAGATCAAGTTAAATCTTCACATAATAAAGCAAAGGGAGTGAGTTCACGAAATCTTACAATTGAAGACTATAAAAACGTTTTATTAACTGGGGCCTCACTATATGGTAATAGAACAATGTTTAGATCAAAAACACATAAAATAACTACAGTTAAAGTAAATAAAAAAATTTTTTGTGGCAAAGATAACAAAAGAAAACGTAATGTTAATGAAACACAATTTTTAGAGTTAAGTAATGAAGACCATGGTACGGCATCAATAAAACATCAGAGATTAATTGAAAAAGATATTTTAGAAAATGTTGAATGGCTAGAATCAAATTCATTTTGCTTAGGTGAGATGATACAAAATAATTATGTGAACGATGGAGAATCATTAGATAGCCCTAAATTTCAAAAGGAACATATTGAAAAAGAACTATTTTATAAATCAGTTGAATTGGAGATGTTTTATTACGATCGAGACTTTGGAAAATATAATTGAAAATGATTTTGAGTTTGTAAAAAGTATTTTTATTATATTTAATTTTAGTTTAAAACATTGTACAAAAATAATAATATTAAACTTAATATAAGATAAGATAAATATGTAAATAAAAAATAATTTACAAATAAAAATTAATTAAATAAATCATTTATTATACTACAACATGTCTTCCTTGTTTATCCAGCTAGTCTTTGAAAACCCGAGCCGCTTAACCAAAACTTTATTTCCTTTTCGCCTTACAATTTTTTCAACTAGGTATGTGTGGGGAAATCGTGTTTTTTTCAGTTCTTCTCTATAGAATCCGCCCTGTATCGGGCTACCATCTAAATCTTCAAGTAAGTATGTTTTATGGTATGTATTCTTCACCTTTCTAATTTTAAAGATTTCAGTTGTATAGTTTGGTGTATACCCTTTCTCAAAGACATGTTTATATTTACTGATACGAACGTGGTCCCCCTTACGGAATTTACTTGCAACAAATATTTTCAGGTGATTATACGATGTTTGTAATATTTGTTTTTCATTGGAAGAATTGACTTTACTTGGACTCATTTTTATTGTTCTATGCACTCTATTATTATATTTATAAATTAATTGTTTATACATATCTATCCACTTATATTTTCCATTGAAACTAAACACACGCCACATTAACTCTTTAAGAGTTCTATTGAAACGTTCAACTATTGATGCTTTTAGAGTACTGAAGGTTGAATAATGATTTATAACTTTTTATAACTTTTCATTAATACCTTAAATTTGGAATTAAAGAATTCAGTGCCATCATCAGTTTGCAGGTTTCTTGGTGTTCCATGACCCGATTTAAATATTCTCTCCATGGCTTGGGAAACATCATTTGCATTTTTTGATTTTAATGCCTCACCCCAAGCATATTTCGAAAATGTGTCTATAACAGTCAACAAGTATCGGTACCCATCATTAGATTTTGAAAAGGCTCCCATTTCAACCAAATCTGCTTGCCACAGATCGTTTATACCCCTTGTAATCACTCGTCTTCGTTGAAAGTTTTTTCGAGATAGTCCCTGCAACTCATATACGATTTCTCGCTTAATCATATTCTTCTAATAGGCTTAAAAACGACACCTTCTAACTCAATTGTGGTTTTTTTCGGTAATGATATCGGTTTTGTTACATATTTAAATATATAGTCCTCAATGGTTTTAATCTTTTCCAGAATTTTGGCAAAAATTTGGTCAGCGCTGTCTGCCCTCTTATTATTCAATTCAATTTTATTTTCTAAGCTTGAAATTTTTGTGAGTCGACGATTAACATTTTGAGTTATAATTATACCCGTTACTCGTAGAGTAAAAGGGTATACTAGATTCGTCGGAAAGTATGTAACAGGCAGAAGGAAGCGTTTCCGACCCCATAAAGTATATGGGCACTTCCACCAAAAAGTCTACCACGACCGAAAAATTAGAAGTGATCGGAAAAATCTAACATAAATATAATTTGAAATAGAAATAATCATACCTAGTTAATTTATAAGAAACACACCGATTTGTTTACCATGATCCGACTTGTATAATTGCAAAGTCGCGCAATGCATTTTTGGTTTTTGCCCATTTCAATGGGTCATTTGGTTTTGATGCTAGATCATAAAGAGCGAGAAAATAATATGACTTTACCTCTCTCAACTCTTTGTTGGAAAGTAATAAAAGGGAACAAAATTTACTGAGAATTTTGCTATGCGGAATAGCTGTAATTTTTGTAGTCCCATTACCGTATTCTCCAATGTCCCGAGCGACATTGGAAAACGTAACTTCTTATCAGTACGTCAAAATCTCTCACTGCAAGAAGATCAAAACTTAAACTTAAACAGGTACTATACCGACAAACAAACCCTGAAAATCACCGTTTAAAAATAACAAGAAATGTGAATGTTAAAAATCAACAAAGTTGGTCCCGAGCAACACCGTAAGTTTTCGCAAAAAAAAATATTTTTTTTTTGCGTTTAATTCTTTTGCTTTTTGTTTTATATAAATATAGATGGATGGCGAAAAGAATAGGAATGCCTGCAAACGTTGGAGAAACAAATTAAAAGAGGATCAAGTCAAATTTAAAACCTTTAAACTTAAAAATAATGAAAGAAATCGGAATGCTAGGCAAGAGAAAAAAAAAATGGCTGAAAGAGATGTTGAAATAATCGAAGAAAGAAAGAAATATGAGCGAACAAGAAAAAGAGAACTTAGAAAAAAAGTAAAAGAAAAGAAAAGTAAAAGAAAAATGGAACAAAATTAAGAATATTCATGGGATATCTAAACTTCACTATTTTTATTGTAATGCCCACGAATTAAAGGCTGCTAGAACAGCTAGTTCGGATGAAAAAAAATTGATTTAATTACCTGAATTTAACTATATTATTACAATGACTTTCATTCACATGTATATATTTTTCTAAATAAAAATTTTGTTGAAATAAATAGTTTGTTTATAAAAATAACTCTGTTAATAAAATGAAAATACTTAGTACGCTTTTTTATGATATTTGTCAAATATAACACCAGAAACAACATAGAGATTGTAATCGGAAAAAATGTCCCGAGCGACATGTCCCGAGCGAATATCTTAGAAACTACATTAAAAAAAAACGGCTTAACATTTTTGAGCAAAACCAAAACTATTTTACAGCTTCATTATTGAACCACAATTTAAAAAAATCGCATGAAAATATTTCATCAGACTTGGCTAAAATCCGGGGTTGAATGAACTCCCGCAAAACCCACTTCTATTTTTGTCCCGAGCGAATACGACAGCTTTTTAAAGATATCTTGAAAACTAAAAATCGGGAAAAATTAAGATTATTGCACAAAATAGAGCTTGGGAAGAGTGACAAGTGAAACCAATTATCAAAATTAAAATCGTTTTGTTTCCCATTTTTTTTCAACTTTAAAAGTATGCAAACGTCCCGAGCGACAATATGGAAATGCCCATATATATTCTTGATCAGGATCACTAGCCGAGTCGATCTAGCCATGTCCGTCTGTCCGTCTGTCCGTCTGTCCGGATGAACGCTGAGATCTCGGAAACTATGAGAGCTAGGCTATTGAGATTTGGCGTGCAGATTCCTGAGCTTCTTACGCAGCGCAAGTTTGTTTCAGTAGACTGCCACGCCCACTCTATCGCCCACAAACCGCCCAAAACTGTGGCTCCTACAGTTTTGATGCTAGAATAAAAATTTTAACTGAAATGTAATGTTCTCATCAATACCTATCGATTGACCTAAAAAAAAGTTTGCCACGCCCACTTTAACGCCCACAAACCGCGAAAACCTGTGACGCCCACAATTTTTATGCTAGATAAAAAATTTTAACTGAAATGTATTCGTCTCGTCGTTACCTATCGATTGACTCAAAAAAAAGTTTGCCACGCCCACTTTAACGCCCACAAACCGCAAAAACCTGTGACGCCCACAATTTTCATGCTAGATAAAAAATTTTAACTGAAATGTGTTGGTCTCGTCAATACCTATCGATTGATCCAAAAAAAAATTTGCCACGCCCACTCTAACGCCCATAACGCTTAAATCTGTATACCGCCGGTAGGTGGCGCATTTTAATCTCGCTTTGCTGCTTGCATATCTCCATTTAGCTGAGTAACGGGTTCTTCCTTGTTTTTCTTAAATCTTCTCCCAACTTTCCGAGGATCTCATCAGTATATTGTTTCGTTGCTAGGTCATTGTTGTCTAAAGGCTTAGATCCGTTTTTGATACGTTTATTTTGAGCATTAAGATTACCGTCCTTATCGATGAATAATCCCTCAGTAGAATTAACACGTCTTTTCAAATTTTCTGATCGTTCCTTATCAACAGAAAAATGTCCAAACTTGTCGACAGACATGATGTTTATAAATGTAAAACATATTTGTCCTTCCTATTTATACCCATTAATATATAATCCTTTCTTCACGCAATTCCTCTAATATTGAAAAAATTTCGTTGTTGTGGCTGGTGTTACCCGCTCCTTTTGATGCTACTAAAATTTCCAATCGTTCGACTAACTCATTTACATCATTCCAATAAACATAGTTTGGATTTGATTTCTGAAGAGTCATGTAACCAAAACCTGTTTTTGAGCGAAGTGGAGTAGACGTTGTAGGACTGAAATCTTTGTCTATCAACTTCTTAATAATATGGCTATATTTGTATGCTCGTGTACCCTTGATTCTGTTATTAGGTTTAAAGCCTACTCTATGTATATTCGTTTCTAAAATAATATTTTTATACATTTTCAAGTCTTGATCATCATAGTTTTCAGGTTTACTAAGAAAAATTAGAGAGTACAGACCAGGAGTCAGATCACAACTCATTCCACTAGAAAATGTTATTTTATTATCTTTAATTTTTAATTCTTTATCTCCCAAAGTTAATGAATTGTTTGCGCTTTTTTTAGGTCCATAACCCTTATCCAACACATTTCCTCTGGTCAAATTACTGATATTAAAATCATAATTATAACTAGTGTTATTATCTTCTAGCTCTGCATCCACACCCATATCGGCCTCTCCTGTATACATTGGTAAAGGTGTTGTCCCTCTTTCTTCACTCTTTTCCGTCTCCTTTTTCTCTTCTTTTATATCTTCCTCTATATTCGTTTGTGAAAAGAATTGATTATAGGAATCACTATCATCGAAAGACCTTGGTGGAGTTATGTTTCGATTAGACTGCAGATCTTTCTCATTAGTTGTAAAGTATTTTCGTATCGTATTTTTTAATTTGCTTCATTTCACGCTTTACTTTTATACTATCTTTTACATTAGAAATCTTTTGTTTTTTATTTTCCTTAACAAGTTCATGCAAGGGTTCAGTAATAGGTTTAAAAGTTTCCTTCAATTGTAAATTCCTATGATTTTTGACTTGTTTGAGATCATCGAATTTTCGCTTCAAAGCAAATCTAGCTTTGGTTAACTGTGACAAAATGTTCATTGTAGTATATTTTTCAAACATTATAGGTGGAAGATTTAAAATTTTCGAAATTCATGTAGTCACTCCTCAGTTACTAAACAAATACTGTTTAGGGAACGCCAAAATCTGTAATATTTATAATATTTATTTCCGAAAAAAAAGATTCGATACATTTTCTTTATTATATTTAAAAAAGTGTATTTATTGTTATATTCTTAAAATCTCAATCTTTTTAATGATTACTGACTTATTTCTAAATACAAATTGTCATTACTTTTATAAATATTAAATTTTCCATCAACCATTTCATTGATGATATCATCTTGAAGAGAGGTGTACCTTTCCGGCATGTACAGAATGTGCTCCTCCAACTCGAGAGCAATAGATTCTCCAACCTTTGTTGTTTTGCGCTCCGCCTTGAAGATCGGGAATCTTACATTTTCAGGCATCCTTGTCTTCGATAGCAGTGGCTTTTTATTAAATTTGTTGAACTCTTTAACTACAATGTTCATCTGGTTTTCCTGATTCATGATGGTTGTTGACTTTTTTGGACTTGGTACAGTTGTTCCTTGTTGTTTTTAGCTGTATTTTGATGTTTACTACCTGTTTAGCAGTTGTTCAGTACTTGTTTCGTAGTTGCTTACTTCTTGTTTTAGCTGGTTAATAGCTGTTATTAGATGGTTATTATCTGTTTAGTAGCTGTTAACTAGTTGTTTACTAGTTGTTATAAGCTGGTCACCAGCTGTTTTGAGCTGTTATGAGCAGTTATAGGTTTTTTTGTTAAGAATGATCAAAAGTTCTTGTCCTCTAGATGACGTTCGATGTGAAGTAGAAACTTAGACTGTGAATTTGAACGCGTGCAGGTCCACTTTTTATACTATACAGAGTTCACACATACACGTACCCATACATTGATTTTCAACCCCCCAAATGTAAATTTACCATTTAAATATACCGGTTTTGACTCCACATTTTCTACGAAAGAAAGTAGAAAAGCGAGGCACAGGTGTCCACAGTTGTATGTATCAAAGTCTTGAATTCTATCGTAGTTGTATTGTATTCTATGTCCCAAGTATTTCACAACTTCTCTAGGTGGCTAGATTTCCAAAACTGTCGAAATAATGTATATTATTTTTATACCCGTTACTCGTAGAGTAAAAGGGTATACTAGATTCGTCGGAAAGTATGTAACAGGCAGAAGGAAGCGTTTCCGACCCCATAAAGTATATATATTCTTGATCAGGATCACTAGCCGAGTCGATCTAGCCATGTCCGTCTGTCCGTCTGTCCGTCTGTCCGTCTGTCTGTCCGGATGAACGCTGAGATCTCGGAAACTATGAGAGCTAGGCTATTGAGATTTGGCGTACAGATTCCTGAGCTTCTTACGCAGCGCAAGTTTGTTTCAGTAGACTGCCACGCCCACTCTAACGCCCACAAACCGCCCAAAACTGTAACTCCAACAGTTTTGATGCTAGATAAAAAATTTTAACTGAAATGTATTGTTCTCATCAATACCTATCGATTGACCTAAAAAAAAGTTTGCCACGCCCACTTAAACGCCCACAAACCGCGAAAACCTGTGACGCCCACAATTTGCATGCTACATAAAAAATTTTAACTGAAATGTATTGGTATCGTCAATACCTATCGATTTATCCAAAAATAAATTTGCCACGCCCACTCTAACGCCCATAACGCTTAAATCTGTCTACCGCCGGTAGGTGGCGCATTTTAATCTCGCTTTGCTGCTTGCATATCTCCATTTAGCTGAGTAACGGGTATCTGATAGTCGAGGTACTCGACTATAGCGTTCTTCCTTGTTATTTTTATTATATGCAACCCAATGTGTACCACTTGATCGTGAATTATCTAAGTTTACTATACCACACTCCCTACTTTTTGGTGCTTCTGGGAGTAGATCTGTCATAAACACCCCTCTAAAATGTGGGATATATTTTTTTAGCAAAATGTATAATGTTGATATTTGATAGTGGTCTATTGGGTAGCAGAGAAATTAGTTTTTTCGCTTCTTAATTCCTTTCCCCTTACTATAGGGCTTAAGAAAGAAACCATAACCCTTTCTATAGGGCTTGAGATATAATCCTTCTCCTACAGCACCACTTTCAATTTTCCTATTGTGACGTTTTTTCTCCTCCATATCTTCTTTAGCCATTCTCGCATTGTTAATTGTTTTTGCAATTGCTGCACTACCACTTGCTAAACTACCAAGAGCGCTGAGGGCTGTCAAGATCGGCACGATTGGTAAAAAACCTCCAATTTTGGGTACATTAATTACACGAGGTACTTTAACATTTTTCTTAGAACCCATTGATTGATGAATTGATTTACGTGCAACTTTAATTGCACTCATAATGTCTAATGGTTTTTGTTTTTTTAATGTTTTAGTAGCAGCATTAATTACAGTCGAAAGGTTCGTCTTCTTCATTTTATTCTTCAATATCTTTTTCCTTCCTTTCTCTTCCGTTTTATTCAATCCCATACCAAATTTTTTCTTGGCTTTCATTATATTTGTAAAAAAGTATGCTGCTGCTCTTTTACCAAGACTGCTATCTGGTGCCTTGACACGCGACCAGGCTTTGTCAATTAATATGGAGTCTGCCCTATGTCGTTCACTCAATGCCTTGTTTTGAGAATATGCGATATCGTGCTCTTTGCAAGCTTCATCCAATGGGTTTATTCCTTGATCACCACGTTCCAACCGTTTCGGTAACTTTGTACCCGGTCCACAAAAATTATATCCCGGAATATGGGCTTCAAACGGTAATGTATTAATTAGCTTATCGACAAGACCACCACCGTGTTTACAATTAAAAATACGATTGATGCGGTTATAAAAACGTTTCCCCATTTTATTGATGTTTAATCATCAAAGATTTCTCATTGAATGAGGTACATTATGTTAAAAGATGCGTTTAATAAGTCAAAAACAAAAAATTTTAGTTAGAAATATTAACGATGAAAACGAAAAAAATCTACCGCCACGACATAGTGCTCTCTTACCGAACACAATAAGGGCTCTAATTGTTGGGCCTTCGAATTGTGGTAAAACTAATATTATGTTAAGTCTAATAGAGAGTCCTAATGGATTAAAATTCGAAAATGTTTATATAGTTTCAAAAAGTTTATATCAACCTAAATATGAGTACTTGGAGAAATTAATCAAACCGATTAAAGGAATGGGATATCATACATTCTCCCATAATGAGGGTGTACTAGACCCCAGTGAAGCTAAAAACAATTCCATTATGATATTCGATGACGTAGCTTGTGAAAAACAAGATAACATAAGATCTTATTTTTGTATGGGTCGACATAAAAATATCGACTCTTTTTATTTATGTCAAACGTATAGTCATATACCTAAACATCTGATTCGTGACAATGCTAACTTTATTATAATGTTTAAGCAAGATGATTTAAATATGCGACATATATATCGGGACCATATTAACACTGATATGAATTATGAAACATTTGTGAAAATTTGTCAAAAATGTTGGGAGGACAAGCACGGATTCCTATTAATTAGCAAGGATAACGATATGGATAACGGAAGATACAGAAAAAGATTTGATCAATTTATTATGATTTAAGGAGAAATTTCAATATAAAGCTTGGGTAGATACTTACAATCCCACAGTTTATCAATATGTCTAGATCACTAGCATTATCGTTGAATGGAAATAGTTCCATTATAAATACAAACTTTTTTCGACCTATCGAATTGAATGGTCGATATGAGTTCGCTCTTATCGATTTTAATATGTATAATTCGATTCCAAATATTGATGAAAAAAATAATCTCTTCCACATCGGTGACAAGGTTATTACAATTCCAACTGGATCATATGAATTGAATGATATCACCAATTTTATTTACAATAAAGTAAAAGACTATAACCTGGAAAATACATTTAAAATTCAAAGTTGAAATAACTACCATGCGAGAGTCAGTTTACTTTAATAAGGAAAGATCGGTTGGACAATTGTTTGGTTTCCATCAAAAAATACTAGAACCACATCCTACAAAAACCTATCGATCAGATCAGACCGTGAACATATTAAAAATTAATACAATTCGTTTGGAATGTAATATAATTAGCGGTTCATATGTAGATAATACACCGAATCATACATTACATGAGTTTGGTATTAATGTTCCGCCTGGGTATAAAATGACAGTGACACCACATAACCTAATTTATTTACCAATCAACTGTGACGAAATAAGCACACTATCTATACGCATAGTTGATCAAAACTGTGATTTGGTGAATTTACTTGGTGAAAACGTTTCTATTCGCATGCACATTCGGTTAATAGAATGATTATTTATTATAAAAGACGTAGCTTAAGTCCTAGGCCAAGCATTACTAATTGTAAAGCTATAGAAAGAGGATCGACAGTAAAAAGAAGCTCACTTACTTTGAAAAATAAACTATTTTTAAAGTCGTTAGGCTTAAAGCTTCGAGTATAATATAAAAGGTGGAAAGGAAAACAATGAACGAAATTTTAAATATTCGAGAAAAGGTTTACTCAGATGAGAGTATTTCGAAAAAAGAGTTTCATACTTATTCATCGTATAATCAAACATTTAAACCAAACAATGAAATTCGAATTACTATTCAAAATCAAGACTTGTACGTGCTTCCTCACGAAAGTTACCTTAATTTTCAAGGAATTATTATAAAAGATTCACCGAATGGACCTACAACTGATAATGTTACCACTTTTTTTAAAAATAATTGTATGGCTTACTTTTTGGATGAAATTAAGTACGAAATAAATGGATGTGAGATTGATAAAACACGATTTGTCGGTATGACTACAACCCTAAAAAATTATATATCTCTGGATAATCTTCAAAGTCAAAATCTATTAAATTCCGGATGGAGCAGTGGGGACAAAATTTCTACGGGACCCCACTTTAACTTTTCTGTACCATTAAAAAATTTATTGGGATTTGCTGAGGATTATAAAAAAGTTTTGTTAAATTGTAAACACGAACTAGTGTTGATGCTAACAAAGAATCTTGGTGATGTGTTTGAACAAACCAGAAATGAACAAACTTTTAAGTTGGAAATGACGAATATAACCTGGAAAATCCCCCATGTAACTCCGAGTGATTTTGCAAAAATTAAGATATACGATATTATTAAAAGTGGTTTAAGCCTACCAATCGCATTCCGGAGTTGGGATTCATATGTTAACCCCAAATTGGGGTGTGGAAGTCAACACAGCTGGAATGTGAAATTGTCGGCTAACCGCGAAAAACCAAGATTTGCCATAATTGGATTTACACTAAATGGAGAACTTATCACAAATAACTTATCAAACTTGAAAGTTCACTTGAATTCTGAGTCATATCCATATGATAATCTGAATGTTGATTTTAGTAAGAATCAGTATGCTCACCTATATGAAATGTATACAAGATTTCAATCTAGTTACTATAATCGTGAGTCACAACCATTTTTGACCCCAAATGAATTTAAATTGAAGGCCCCTATTATTGTGGTTGATCTTTCATATCAAAACGAATCAGTGAAAACTGGTCCTATTGATGTGAGAATTTCAATAGAACTGAAGACACCAAGTCATGAAAATACCCAAGCTTACTGTCTCCTCATACATGACCGTTTAGTTGAATATAACCCATTAAACGGACTAGTACAACGAGTTGTTTAACATTAGAAAAATGTTGAATGATACTGTTTCGATTGACGTTCAAGGTTTCTTTGATAATAATAATAATTTTATTTTAAAGGAAATTGGAATTGTATTCGAAAAAGATCCAAACTTGAATAATAGTATTTTAATAGAACCACCATATGATTTTACTTTGCTAAATACAAAATCTCGAAAGACTGCAATTTGGTTAACCAATACACATCACAAAATTTTTTGGAACGATGGAGAGAACAGTTTTCCACAAACTCGAAAGTATCTAAGGACAATTACAAGCGGAAAACAAGTTATTTGTAAAGGTGTGGAAAAGAAACGATTTCTACAGAAGTTTTTTGGGAGTCGTCAGCTCATTAATATCGAGGAAATGGGCTGTCCGTCATTAAACAGGTTTAAAGAAAACCGGTTTCCCTATTGTGAAACACACCTTAAGGGCGGGGTTTGTCCTCTAAACAATGCATACATTATTTTGACATTTTTTAAAAGTAGCTCCAAAACAATAAAATAATTGTTATACATCATTTTAAAGTTGAGACTAGATGTGTAAAGACCTACAAGAAAATAGAATTAACAAAATGAAATTTCATGAGGAAATGGACCAATTTATTGAACAATTTAAGGGAGAGATAACTGGTCAGCATTTTCAATATCTTCTAAACACAAAATCTATGTTCATGAATCGAGGTGGACATGATCTCAAAACTACGAATTATGGTGAACACTTTACATTTTGTAATCCAGAAATGACGTCGGAAACGTGCGCCTGCTTCTTCTATGCAAATCGCCGGAATCAAAGCAGAAAATTAATTTCTATGTATAACAAAAATGTTCGCAATACCAAAATAAATAAATAAATGTATTATTGTATTATGCTACAAAATAAGCTTCTGACTTTTTAATTCGAGTTAAAATGA
>NW_027255896.1:24931112-24973612 GCF_043229965.1 Drosophila suzukii | reverse complement strand
AAATAAACAAATAAACAAATAAACAAATAAACAAATAAACAAATAAACAAATAAACAAATAAACAAATAAACAAATAAACAAATAAACAAATAAACAAATAAACAAATAAACAAATAAACAAATAAACAAATAAACAAATAAACAAATAAACAAATAAACAAATAAACAAATAAACAAATAAACAAACAAGGAAGAACGCTATAGTCGAGTACCTCGACTATCAGATACCCGTTACTCAGCTAAATAGGGATATGCAAGTAGCAAAGCGAGATTAAAATGCGCCACCTACCGGCGGTATACAGATTTAAGCGTTATGGGCGTTAGAGTGGGCGTGGCAAATTTTTTTTTGGACCAATCGATAGGTATTGACAAGACCAATACATTTCAGTTAAATTTGTTTATCTAGCATGAAAATTGTGGGCGTCACAGGTTTTCGCGGTTTGTGGGCGGTAAAGTGGGCCTGGAAAACTTTTTTTTGGACCAATCGATAGGTATTGATGACAACAATACATTTCAGTTAAAATTTTTTATCTAGCATGAAAATTGTGGGCGACACAGGTTTTCGCGGTTTGTGGGCGTTAAAGTGGGCGTGGCAAACTTTTTTTTTGATGAGAACAATACATTTCAGTTAAAATTTTCTATCTAGCATCAAAACTGTATGAGCCACAGTTTTGGGCGGTTTGTGGGCGTTAGAGTGGGCGTGGCACTCTACTGAAACAAACTTGCGCTGCGCAGGAATCTCAGGAATCTGCGTGCCTAATCCCAGTATTGTAACTCTCATAGTTTCCGAGATCTCAGCGTTCATACGGACAGACGGACAGACGGACAGACGGACAGACGGACAGACGGACAGACGGACAGACGGACATGGCTAGATCGACTCGGCTAGTGATCCTGATCAAGAATATATATACTTTATGGGGTCGGAAACGCTTCCTTCTGCCTGTTACATACTTTCCGACGAATCTAGTATACCCTTTTACTCTACGAGTAACGGGTATAATAAACAAATAAACAAATAAACAAATAAACAAATAAACAAATAAACAAATAAACAAATAAACAAATAAACAAATAAACAAATAAACAAATAAACAATAAACAAATAAACAAATAAACAAATAAACAATAAACAAATAAACAAATAAACAAATAAACAAATAAACAAATAAACAAATAAACAAATAAACAAATAAACAAATAAACAAATAAACAAATAACAAATAAACAAATAAACAAATAAACAAATAAACAAATAAACAAATAAACAAATAAACAAATAAACAAATAAACAAATAAACAAATAAACAAATAAACAAATAAACAAATAAACAAATAAACAAATAAACAAATAAACAAATAAACAAATAAACAAATAAACAAATAAACAAATAAACAAATAAACAAATAAACAAATAACAAATAAACAAATAAACAAATAAACAAATAAACAAATAAAAAAATAACAAATAAACAAATAAACAAATAAACAAATAAACAAATAAACAAATAAACAAATAAACAAATAAACAAATAAACAAATAAACAAATAAACAAATAAACAAATAAACAAATAAACAAATAAACAAATAAACAAATAAACAAATAAACAAATAAACAAATAAACAAATAACAAATAAACAAATAAACAAATAAACAAATAAACAAATAAACAAATAAACAAATAAACAAATAAACAAATAAACAAATAAACAAATAAACAAATAAACAAATAAACAAATAAACAAATAAACAAATAAACAAATAAACAAATAAACAAATAAACAAATAAACAAATAAACAAATAAACAAATAAACAAATAAACAAATAAACAAATAAACAAATAAACAAATAAACAAATAAACAAATAAACAAATAAACAAATAAACAAATAAACAAATAAACAAATAAACAAATAAACAAATAAACAAATAAACAAATAAACAAATAAACAAATAAACAAATAAACAAATAAACAAATAAACAAATAAACAAATAAACAAATAAACAAATAAACAAATAAACAAATAAACAAATAAACAAATAAACAAATAAACAAATAAACAAATAAACAAATAAACAAATAAACAAATAAACAAATAAACAAATAAACAAATAAACAAATAAACAAATAAACAAATAAACAAATAAACAAATAAACAAATAAACAAATAAACAAATAAACAAATAAACAAATAAACAAATAAACAAATAAACAAATAAACAAATAAACAAATAAACAAATAAACAAATAAACAAATAAACAAATAAACAAATAAACAAATAAACAAATAAACAAATAAACAAATAAACAAATAAACAAATAAACAAATAAACAAATAAACAAATAAACAAATAAACAAATAAACAAATAAACAAATAAACAAATAAACAAATAAACAAATAAACAAATAAACAATAAACAAATAAACAAATAAACAAATAAACAAATAAACAAATAAACAAATAAACAAATAACAATAAACAAATAAACAAATAAACAAATAAACAAATAAACAAATAAACAAATAAACAAATAAACAAATAAACAAATAAACAAATAAACAAATAAACAAATAAACAAATAAACAAATAAACAATAAACAAATAAACAAATAAACAAATAAACAAATAAACAAATAAACAAATAAACAAATAAACAAATAAACAAATAAACAAATAAACAAATAAACAAATAAACAATAAACAAATAAACAAATAAACAAATAAACAAATAAACAAATAAACAAATAAACAAATAAACAAATAAACAAATAAACAAATAAACAAATAAACAAATAAACAAATAAACAAATAAACAAATAAACAAATAAACAAATAAACAAATAAACAAATAAACAAATAAACAAATAAACAAATAAACAAATAAACAAATAAACAAATAAACAAATAAACAAATAAACAAATAAACAAATAAACAAATAAACAAATAAACAAATAAACAAATAAACAAATAAACAAATAAACAAATAAACAAATAAACAAATAAACAAATAAACAAATAAACAAATAAACAAATAAACAAATAAACAAATAAACAAATAAACAAATAAACAAATAAACAAATAAACAAATAAACAAATAAACAAATAAACAAATAAACAAATAAACAAATAAACAAATAAACAAATAAACAAATAAACAAATAAACAAATAAACAAATAAACAAATAAACAAATAAACAAATAAACAAATAAACAAATAAACAAATAAACAAATAAACAAATAAACAAATAAACAAATAAACAAATAAACAAATAAACAAATAAACAAATAAACAAATAAACAAATAAACAAATAAACAAATAAACAAATAAACAAATAAACAAATAAACAAATAAACAAATAAACAAATAAACAAATAAACAAATAAACAAATAAACAAATAAACAAATAAACAAATAACAAATAAACAAATAAACAAATAAACAAATAAACAAATAAACAAATAAACAAATAAACAAATAAACAAATAAACAAATAAACAAATAAACAAATAAACAAATAAACAAATAAACAAATAAACAAATAAACAAATAAACAAATAAACAAATAAACAAATAAACAAATAAACAAATAAACAAATAAACAAATAAACAAATAAACAAATAAACAAATAAACAAATAAACAAATAAACAAATAAACAAATAAACAAATAAACAAATAAACAAATAAACAAATAAACAAATAAACAAATAAACAAATAAACAAATAAACAAATAAACAAATAAACAAATAAACAAATAAACAAATAAACAAATAAACAAATAAACAAATAAACAAATAAACAAATAAACAAATAAACAAATAAACAAATAAACAAATAAACAAATAAACAAATAAACAAATAAACAAATAAACAAATAAACAAATAAACAAATAAACAAATAAACAAATAAACAAATAAACAAATAAACAAATAAACAAATAAACAAATAAACAAATAAACAAATAAACAAATAAACAAATAAACAAATAAACAAATAAACAAATAAACAAATAAACAAATAAACAAATAAACAAATAAACAAATAACAAATAAACAAATAAACAAATAAACAAATAAACAAATAAACAAATAAACAAATAAACAAAATAAACAAATAAACAAATAAACAAATAAACAAATAAACAAATAAACAAATAAACAAATAAACAAATAAACAAATAAACAAATAAACAAATAAACAAATAAACAAATAAACAAATAAACAAATAAACAAATAAACAAATAAACAAATAAACAAATAAACAAATAAACAAATAAACAAATAAACAAATAAACAAATAAACAAATAAACAAATAAACAAATAAACAAATAAACAAATAAACAAATAAACAAATAAACAAATAAACAAATAAACAAATAAACAAATAAACAAATAAACAAATAAACAAATAAACAAATAAACAAATAAACAAATAACAAATAAACAAATAAACAAATAAACAAATAAACAAATAAACAAATAAACAAATAAACAAATAAACAAATAAACAAATAAACAAATAAACAAATAAACAAATAAACAAAACAATAAACAAATAAACAAATAAACAAATAAACAAATAAACAAATAAACAAATAAACAAATAAACAAATAAACAAATAAACAAATAAACAAATAAACAAATAAACAAATAAACAAATAAACAAATAAACAAATAACAAATAAACAAATAAACAAATAAACAAATAAACAAATAAACAAATAAACAAATAAACAAATAAACAAATAAACAAATAAACAAATAAACAAATAAAACAAATAAACAAATAAACAAATAAACAAATAAACAAATAAACAAATAAACAAATAAACAAATAAACAAATAAACAAATAAACAAATAAACAAATAAACAAATAAACAAATAAACAAATAAACAAATAAACAAATAAACAAATAAACAAATAAACAAATAAACAAATAAACAAATAAACAAATAAACAAATAAACAAATAAACAAATAAACAAATAAACAAATAAACAAATAAACAAATAAACAAATAAACAAATAAACAATAAACAAATAAACAAATAAACAAATAAACAAATAAACAAATAAACAAATAAACAAATAAACAAATAAACAAATAACAAATAAACAAATAAACAAATAAACAAATAAACAAATAAACAAATAAACAAATAAACAAATAAACAAATAAACAAATAAACAAATAAACAAATAAACAAATAAACAAATATAAACAAATAAACAAATAAACAAATAAACAAAACAAATAAACAAATAAACAAATAAACAAATAAACAAATAAACAAATAAACAAATAAACAAATAAACAAATAAACAAATAAACAAATAAACAAATAAACAAATAAACAAATAAACAAATAAACAAATAAACAAATAAACAAATAAACAAATAAACAAATAAACAAATAAACAAATAAACAAATAAACAAATAAACAAATAAACAAATAAACAAATAAACAAATAAACAAATAAACAAATAAACAAATAAACAAATAAACAAATAAACAAATAAACAAATAAACAAATAAACAAATAAACAAATAAACAAATAAACAAATAAACAAATAAACAAATAAACAAATAAACAAATAAACAAATAAACAAATAAACAAATAAACAAATAAACAAATAAACAAATAAACAAATAAACAAATAAACAAATAAACAAATAAACAAATAAACAAATAAACAAATAAACAAATAAACAAATAAACAAATAAACAAATAAACAAATAAACAAATAAACAAATAAACAAATAAACAAATAAACAAATAAACAAATAAACAAATAAACAAATAAACAAATAAACAAATAAACAAATAAACAAATAAACAAATAAACAAATAAACAAATAAACAAATAAACAAATAAACAAATAAACAAATAAACAAATAAACAAATAAACAAATAAACAAATAAACAAATAAACAAATAAACAAATAAACAAATAAACAAATAAACAAATAAACAAATAAACAAATAAACAAATAAACAAATAAACAAATAAACAAATAAACAAATAAACAAATAAACAAATAAACAAATAAACAAATAAACAAATAAACAAATAAACAAATAAACAAATAAACAAATAAACAAATAAACAAATAAACAAATAAACAAATAAACAAATAAACAAATAAACAAATAAACAAATAAACAAATAAACAAATAAACAAATAAACAAATAAACAAATAAACAAATAAACAAATAAACAAATAAACAAATAAACAAATAAACAAATAAACAAATAAACAAATAAACAAATAAACAAATAAACAAATAAACAAATAAACAAATAAACAAATAAACAAATAAACAAATAAACAAATAAACAAATAAACAAATAAACAAATAAACAAATAAACAAATAAACAAATAAACAAATAAACAAATAAACAAATAAACAAATAAACAAATAAACAAATAAACAAATAAACAAATAAACAAATAAACAAATAAACAAATAAACAAATAAACAAATAAACAAATAAACAAATAAACAAATAAACAAATAAACAAATAAACAAATAAACAAATAAACAAATAAACAAATAAACAAATAAACAAATAAACAAATAAACAAATAAACAAATAAACAAATAAACAAATAAACAAATAAACAAATAAACAAATAAACAAATAAACAAATAAACAAATAAACAAATAAACAAATAAACAAATAAACAAATAAACAAATAAACAAATAAACAAATAAACAAATAAACAAATAAACAAATAAACAAATAAACAAATAAACAAATAAACAAATAAACAAATAAACAAATAAACAAATAAACAAATAAACAAATAAACAAATAAACAAATAAACAAATAAACAAATAAACAAATAAACAAATAAACAAATAAACAAATAAACAAATAAACAAATAAACAAATAAACAAATAAACAAATAAACAAATAAACAAATAAACAAATAAACAAATAAACAAATAAACAAATAAACAAATAAACAAATAAACAAATAAACAAATAAACAAATAAACAAATAAACAAATAAACAAATAAACAAATAAACAAATAAACAAATAAACAAATAAACAAATAAACAAATAAACAAATAAACAAATAAACAAATAAACAAATAAACAAATAAACAAATAAACAAATAAACAAATAAACAAATAAACAAATAAACAAATAAACAAATAAACAAATAAACAAATAAACAAATAAACAAATAAACAAATAAACAAATAAACAAATAAACAAATAAACAAATAAACAAATAAACAAATAAACAAATAAACAAATAAACAAATAAACAAATAAACAAATAAACAAATAAACAAATAAACAAATAAACAAATAAACAAACAAACAATCGATAGGTATTGATGAGAACAATACATTTCAGTTAAAATTTTCTATCTAGCATCAAAACTGTATGAGCCACAGTTTTGGGCGGTTTGTGGGCGTTAGAGTGGGCGTGGCACTCTACTGAAACAAACTTGCGCTGCGCAGGAATCTCAGGAATCTGCGTGCCTAATCCCAGTATTGTAACTCTCATAGTTTCCGAGATCTCAGCGTTCATACGGACAGACGGACAGACGGACAGACGGACAGACGGACATGGCTAGATCGACTCGGCTAGTGATCCTGATCAAGAATATATATACTTTATGGGGTCGGAAACGCTTCCTTCTGCCTGTTACATACTTTCCGACGAATCTAGTATACCCTTTTACTCTACGAGTAACGGGTATAATAAACAAATAAACAAATAAACAAATAAACAAATAAACAAATAAACAAATAAACAAATAAACAAATAAACAAATAAACAAATAAACAAATAAACAAATAAACAAATAAACAAATAAACAAATAAACAAATAAACAAATAAACAAATAAACAAATAAACAAATAAACAAATAAACAAATAAACAAATAAACAAATAAACAAATAAACAAATAAACAAATAAACAAATAAACAAATAAACAAATAAACAAATAAACAAATAAACAAATAAACAAATAAACAAATAAACAAATAAACAAATAAACAAATAAACAAATAAACAAATAAACAAATAAACAAATAAACAAATAAACAAATAAACAAATAAACAAATAAACAAATAAACAAATAAACAAATAAACAAATAAAAAAATAAACAAATAAACAAATAAACAAATAAACAAATAAACAAATAAACAAATAAACAAATAAACAAATAAACAAATAAACAAATAAACAAATAAACAAATAAACAAATAAACAAATAAACAAATAAACAAATAAACAAATAAACAAATAAACAAATAAACAAATAAACAAATAAACAAATAAACAAATAAACAAATAAACAAATAAACAAATAAACAAATAAACAAATAAACAAATAAACAAATAAACAAATAAACAAATAAACAAATAAACAAATAAACAAATAAACAAATAAACAAATAAACAAATAAACAAATAAACAAATAAACAAATAAACAAATAAACAAATAAACAAATAAACAAATAAACAAATAAACAAATAAACAAATAAACAAATAAACAAATAAACAAATAAACAAATAAACAAATAAACAAATAAACAAATAAACAAATAAACAAATAAACAAATAAACAAATAAACAAATAAACAAATAAACAAATAAACAAATAAACAAATAAACAAATAAACAAATAAACAAATAAACAAATAAACAAATAAACAAATAAACAAATAAACAAATAAACAAATAAACAAATAAACAAATAAACAAATAAACAAATAAACAAATAAACAAATAAACAAATAAACAAATAAACAAATAAACAAATAAACAAATAAACAAATAAACAAATAAACAAATAAACAAATAAACAAATAAACAAATAAACAAATAAACAAATAAACAAATAAACAAATAAACAAATAAACAAATAAACAAATAAACAAATAAACAAATAAACAAATAAACAAATAAACAAATAAACAAATAAACAAATAAACAAATAAACAAATAAACAAATAAACAAATAAACAAATAAACAAATAAACAAATAAACAAATAAACAAATAAACAAATAAACAAATAAACAAATAAACAAATAAACAAATAAACAAATAAACAAATAAACAAATAAACAAATAAACAAATAAACAAATAAACAAATAAACAAATAAACAAATAAACAAATAAACAAATAAACAAATAAACAAATAAACAAATAAACAAATAAACAAATAAACAAATAAACAAATAAACAAATAAACAAATAAACAAATAAACAAATAAACAAATAAACAAATAAACAAATAAACAAATAAACAAATAAACAAATAAACAAATAAACAAATAAACAAATAAACAAATAAACAAATAAACAAATAAACAAATAAACAAATAAACAAATAAACAAATAAACAAATAAACAAATAAACAAATAAACAAATAAACAAATAAACAAATAAACAAATAAACAAATAAACAAATAAACAAATAAACAAATAAACAAATAAACAAATAAACAAATAAACAAATAAACAAATAAACAAATAAACAAATAAACAAATAAACAAATAAACAAATAAACAAATAAACAAATAAACAAATAAACAAATAAACAAATAAACAAATAAACAAATAAACAAATAAACAAATAAACAAATAAACAAATAAACAAATAAACAAATAAACAAATAAACAAATAAACAAATAAACAAATAAACAAATAAACAAATAAACAAATAAACAAATAAACAAATAAACAAATAAACAAATAAACAAATAAACAAATAAACAAATAAACAAATAAACAAATAAACAAATAAACAAATAAACAAATAAACAAATAAACAAATAAACAAATAAACAAATAAACAAATAAACAAATAAACAAATAAACAAATAAACAAATAAACAAATAAACAAATAAACAAATAAACAAATAAACAAATAAACAAATAAACAAATAAACAAATAAACAAATAAACAAATAAACAAATAAACAAATAAACAAATAAACAAATAAACAAATAAACAAATAAACAAATAAACAAATAAACAAATAAACAAATAAACAAATAAACAAATAAACAAATAAACAAATAAACAAATAAACAAATAAACAAATAAACAAATAAACAAATAAACAAATAAACAAATAAACAAATAAACAAATAAACAAATAAACAAATAAACAAATAAACAAATAAACAAATAAACAAATAAACAAATAAACAAATAAACAAATAAACAAATAAACAAATAAACAAATAAACAAATAAACAAATAAACAAATAAACAAATAAACAAATAAACAAATAAACAAATAAACAAATAAACAAATAAACAAATAAACAAATAAACAAATAAACAAATAAACAAATAAACAAATAAACAAATAAACAAATAAACAAATAAACAAATAAACAAATAAACAAATAAACAAATAAACAAATAAACAAATAAACAAATAAACAAATAAACAAATAAACAAATAAACAAATAAACAAATAAACAAATAAACAAATAAACAAATAAACAAATAAACAAATAAACAAATAAACAAATAAACAAATAAACAAATAAACAAATAAACAAATAAACAAATAAACAAATAAACAAATAAACAAATAAACAAATAAACAAATAAACAAATAAACAAATAAACAAATAAACAAATAAACAAATAAACAAATAAACAAATAAACAAATAAACAAATAAACAAATAAACAAATAAACAAATAAACAAATAAACAAATAAACAAATAAACAAATAAACAAATAAACAAATAAACAAATAAACAAATAAACAAATAAACAAATAAACAAATAAACAAATAAACAAATAAACAAATAAACAAATAAACAAATAAACAAATAAACAAATAAACAAATAAACAAATAAACAAATAAACAAATAAACAAATAAACAAATAAACAAATAAACAAATAAACAAATAAACAAATAAACAAATAAACAAATAAACAAATAAACAAATAAACAATAAACAAATAAACAAATAAACAAATAAACAAATAAACAAATAAACAAATAAACAAATAAACAAATAAACAAATAAACAAATAAACAAATAAACAAATAAACAAATAAACAAATAAACAAATAAACAAATAAACAAATAAACAAATAAACAAATAAACAAATAAACAAATAAACAAATAAACAAATAAACAAATAAACAAATAAACAAATAAACAAATAAACAAATAAACAAATAAACAAATAAACAAATAAACAAATAAACAAATAAACAAATAAACAAATAAACAAATAAACAAATAAACAAATAAACAAATAAACAAATAAACAAATAAACAAATAAACAAATAAACAAATAAACAAATAAACAAATAAACAAATAAACAAATAAACAAATAAACAAATAAACAAATAAACAAATAAACAAATAAACAAATAAACAAATAAACAAATAAACAAATAAACAAATAAACAAATAAACAAATAAACAAATAAACAAATAAACAAATAAACAAATAAACAAATAAACAAATAAACAAATAAACAAATAAACAAATAAACAAATAAACAAATAAACAAATAAACAAATAAACAAATAAACAAAATAAACAAATAAACAAATAAACAAATAAACAAATAAACAAATAAACAAATAAACAAATAAACAAATAAACAAATAACAAATAAACAAATAAACAAATAAACAAATAAACAAATAAACAAATAAACAAATAAACAAATAAACAAATAAACAAATAAACAAATAAACAAATAAACAAATAAACAAATAAACAAATAAACAAATAAACAAATAAACAAATAAACAAATAAACAAATAAACAAATAAACAAATAAACAAATAAACAAATAAACAAATAAACAAATAAACAAATAAACAAATAAACAAATAAACAAATAAACAAATAAACAAATAAACAAATAAACAAATAAACAAATAAACAAATAAACAAATAAACAAATAAACAAATAAACAAATAAACAAATAAACAAATAAACAAATAAACAAATAAACAAATAAACAAATAAACAAATAAACAAATAAACAAATAAACAAATAAACAAATAAACAAATAAACAAATAAACAAATAAACAAATAAACAAATAAACAAATAAACAAATAAACAAATAAACAAATAAACAAATAAACAAATAAACAAATAAACAAATAAACAAATAAACAAATAAACAAATAAACAAATAAACAAATAAACAAATAAACAAATAAACAAATAAACAAATAAACAAATAAACAAATAAACAAATAAACAAATAAACAAATAAACAAATAAACAAATAAACAAATAAACAAATAAACAAATAAACAAATAAACAAATAAACAAATAAACAAATAAACAAATAAACAAATAAACAAATAAACAAATAAACAAATAAACAAATAAACAAATAAACAAATAAACAAATAAACAAATAAACAAATAAACAAATAAACAAATAAACAAATAAACAAATAAACAAATAAACAAATAAACAAAATAAACAAATAAACAAATAAACAAATAAACAAATAAACAAATAAACAAATAAACAAATAAACAAATAAACAAATAAACAAATAAACAAATAAACAAATAAACAAATAAACAAATAAACAAATAAACAAATAAACAAATAAACAAATAAACAAATAAACAAATAAACAAATAAACAAATAAACAAATAAACAAATAAACAAATAAACAAATAAACAAATAAACAAATAAACAAATAAACAAATAAACAAATAAACAAATAAACAAATAAACAAATAAACAAATAAACAAATAAACAAATAAACAAATAAACAAATAAACAAATAAACAAATAAACAAATAAACAAATAAACAAATAAACAAATAAACAAATAAACAAATAAACAAATAAACAAATAAACAAATAAACAAATAAACAAATAAACAAATAAACAAATAAACAAATAAACAAATAAACAAATAAACAAATAAACAAATAAACAAATAAACAAATAAACAAATAAACAAATAAACAAATAAACAAATAAACAAATAAACAAATAAACAAATAAACAAATAAACAAATAAACAAATAAACAAATAAACAAATAAACAAATAAACAAATAAACAAATAAACAAATAAACAAATAAACAAATAAACAAATAAACAAATAAACAAATAAACAAATAAACAAATAAACAAATAAACAAATAAACAAATAAACAAATAAACAAATAAACAAATAAACAAATAAACAAATAAACAAATAAACAAATAAACAAATAAACAAATAAACAAATAAACAAATAAACAAATAAACAAATAAACAAATAAACAAATAAACAAATAAACAAATAAACAAATAAACAAATAAACAAATAAACAAATAAACAAATAAACAAATAAACAAATAAACAAATAAACAAATAAACAAATAAACAAATAAACAAATAAACAAATAAACAAATAAACAAATAAACAAATAAACAAATAAACAAATAAACAAATAAACAAATAAACAAATAAACAAATAAACAAATAAACAAATAAACAAATAAACAAATAAACAAATAAACAAATAAACAAATAAACAAATAAACAAATAAACAAATAAACAAATAAACAAATAAACAAATAAACAAATAAACAAATAAACAAATAAACAAATAAACAAATAAACAAATAAACAAATAAACAAATAAACAAATAAACAAATAAACAAATAAACAAATAAACAAATAAACAAATAAACAAATAAACAAATAAACAAATAAACAAATAAACAAATAAACAAATAAACAAATAAACAAATAAACAAATAAACAAATAAACAAATAAACAAATAAACAAATAAACAAATAAACAAATAAACAAATAAACAAATAAACAAATAAACAAATAAACAAATAAACAAATAAACAAATAAACAAATAAACAAATAAACAAATAAACAAATAAACAAATAAACAAATAAACAAATAAACAAATAAACAAATAAACAAATAAACAAATAAACAAATAAACAAATAAACAAATAAACAAATAAACAAATAAACAAATAAACAAATAAACAAATAAACAAATAAACAAATAAACAAATAAACAAATAAACAAATAAACAAATAAACAAATAAACAAATAAACAAATAAACAAATAAACAAATAAACAAATAAACAAATAAACAAATAAACAAATAAACAAATAAACAAATAAACAAATAAACAAATAAACAAATAAACAAATAAACAAATAAACAAATAAACAAATAAACAAATAAACAAATAAACAAATAAACAAATAAACAAATAAACAAATAAACAAATAAACAAATAAACAAATAAACAAATAAACAAATAAACAAATAAACAAATAAACAAATAAACAAATAAACAAATAAACAAATAAACAAATAAACAAATAAACAAATAAACAAATAAACAAATAAACAAATAAACAAATAAACAAATAAACAAATAAACAAATAAACAAATAAACAAATAAACAAATAAACAAATAAACAAATAAACAAATAAACAAATAAACAAATAAACAAATAAACAAATAAACAAATAAACAAATAAACAAATAAACAAATAAACAAATAAACAAATAAACAAATAAACAAATAAACAAATAAACAAATAAACAAATAAACAAATAAACAAATAAACAAATAAACAAATAAACAAATAAACAAATAAACAAATAAACAAATAAACAAATAAACAAATAAACAAATAAACAAATAAACAAATAAACAAATAAACAAATAAACAAATAAACAAATAAACAAATAAACAAATAAACAAATAAACAAATAAACAAATAAACAAATAAACAAATAAACAAATAAACAAATAAACAAATAAACAAATAAACAAATAAACAAATAAACAAATAAACAAATAAACAAATAAACAAATAAACAAATAAACAAATAAACAAATAAACAAATAAACAAATAAACAAATAAACAAATAAACAAATAAACAAATAAACAAATAAACAAATACAACAAATAAACAAATAAACAAATAAACAAATAAACAAATAAACAAATAAACAAATAAACAAATAAACAAATAAACAAATAAACAAATAAACAAATAAACAAATAAACAAATAAACAAATAAACAAATAAACAAATAAACAAATAAACAAATAAACAAATAAACAAATAAACAAATAAACAAATAAACAAATAAACAAATAAACAAATAAACAAATAAACAAATAAACAAATAAACAAATAAACAAATAAACAAATAAACAAATAAACAAATAAACAAATAAACAAATAAACAAATAAACAAATAAACAAATAAACAAATAAACAAATAAACAAATAAACAAATAAACAAATAAACAAATAAACAAATAAACAAATAAACAAATAAACAAATAAACAAATAAACAAATAAACAAATAAACAAATAAACAAATAAACAAATAAACAAATAAACAAATAAACAAATAAACAAATAAACAAATAAACAAATAAACAAATAAACAAATAAACAAATAAACAAATAAACAAATAAACAAATAAACAAATAAACAAATAAACAAATAAACAAATAAACAAATAAACAAATAAACAAATAAACAAATAAACAAATAAACAAATAAACAAATAAACAAATAAACAAATAAACAAATAAACAAATAAACAAATAAACAAATAAACAAATAAACAAATAAACAAATAAACAAATAAACAAATAAACAAATAAACAAATAAACAAATAAACAAATAAACAAATAAACAAATAAACAAATAAACAAATAAACAAATAAACAAATAAACAAATAAACAAATAAACAAATAAACAAATAAACAAATAAACAAATAAACAAATAAACAAATAAACAAATAAACAAATAAACAAATAAACAAATAAACAAATAAACAAATAAACAAATAAACAAATAAACAAATAAACAAATAAACAAATAAACAAATAAACAAATAAACAAATAAACAAATAAACAAATAAACAAATAAACAAATAAACAAATAAACAAATAAACAAATAAACAAATAAACAAATAAACAAATAAACAAATAAACAAATAAACAAATAAACAAATAAACAAATAAACAAATAAACAAATAAACAAATAAACAAATAAACAAATAAACAAATAAACAAATAAACAAATAAACAAATAAACAAATAAACAAATAAACAAATAAACAAATAAACAAATAAACAAATAAACAAATAAACATATAAACAAATAAACAAATAAACAAATAAACAAATAAACAAATAAACAAATAAACAAATAAACAAATAAACAAATAAACAAATAAACAAATAAACTGTTCACGCCAAAAGGGCGTTTAATTTCAGGAGGCAGTGTCGAGCCGCAGTTTTATCCAGATTTCTATATCTCGCGCGCTCGCACTGCCGTCCGCTCTCCCTCTCCATCTCTCCCCTAAGTCTCCGCTCTGCTCTGGAGCGCTTAAGTTAAGTTAGGCTTAAGCAGTTCATGTTTCAAAGTGTACGAATAAACACCTACGCACGTCGCGTAAAAACCCCAAAAGTACTCCCGTGTTTTTTGGGTACCACTCGATCTTGGGGCTTCAACTATTTCAACGATCAAGCCGCACCGCCCCAACATTTTGGTCCTTCGAGCCGGATTTCAAAATCTTTGGACTTTCCTCTCCTGGAGTTTCCTTTGATTTTGTCCCAGCAGGCTTGAAACACTCCAGATAAGTTCCGCTTACTTTAATTGCCGGTCATACAGCCAGTTTTTCGAACCCTATTTCGACTAACTTTCTGTATGATATATTGTCTAAATCCAAAAGTGATTAATCCGACGCAACGGCATTTAATATATGTATTTCTATTCCGTTACTTGTGCCCGACAATATTCCAGTTTCCATTGCCCACAATTGTACACTTGAAACAATTCCAGAAGATATTTCAGTGCTACTATTCAACAAAAATATTTCTCAAATATATTTTCAATTCCAATTGTGTGTAAAATATAACTCAGCCACAGTAAAAAATTCCCGATCATAAAGATTGTACTTAAGGTTTGCACTCTTTATTTTTTACTGTGTTCCAGCTGCATGTGTATATTTACAATAACAATCTAATACAGTCCACTCGAACTACTTTTTTCTAATACAGTCCACTCCAACTACTTTTCTCGACCTACAAATACGGCTAAACTATTTCTAAAATTAAAAACAAAGTGACAATATCCACAAATTTAATCCAGCAAATCGTTTGCAATTTAGTTGTGCAGGTGACAAACAAACGCACCGACACACAAACATAAGCGAAGTCTTTCCTATTCCCGCAACGTTATTCTGCTATTCGCACCCCACATATATACATACGTACAGTGTACATACATACGTATACCGTATATCGCCAGTGCACAGTGGGTCAAGAGCTCACAAAAAGTGTTCCTTTCAAACAAACAATATTAAAGTCCGTAATTCCTTACATAAGTCCGACCATCCGATATAAAAAATATTTATTGCCTATCCGACAGTGTGACCGTATATATTTACAATCTTAATTGGTTCCTAAATTCCAATTTGATTCCAATCCGTTTCCTTACATCAGAATTAAAATTCTAAATTATTTAACGTCATGGCAACATCAGTAAAATCCGCTTTAACCCGATTTATGGTCACAGCTGACTGTCTGATCCACTTTGAGGCCACTGTGAACGCTCCAGGTGCTCCTACACCAACGTTATCCGCCTATAAAATCCGTCGCGATCACCTCAATTCCTTGTGGCAAACGGTAAAGGCAGCATACGACATATGCTCCGACTGCATTATAACTGCAGGCGAGAGCGCCGCAGACACAAAATCCATACTAAAGTCCAAGTATTACCAAACGTACTCCACTTACGAAATATTTGCCGCGCAGCTGATGGAACAAATCCAAAAAGGCTCCTCCCAAATACCTCAAGCTCCAGTAACTCCGTCCCAAAATTCCACGTCCTATGGCTGTCGGCTCCCTCCTATCGACACAGAGGTTTTCTCTGGCGACTATCTTCGCTGGCCGACTTTCCGGGACCTTTTCACGGCAATATACATAGACAATCCGAGTCTAACGCCCGTTGAAAAATTATTCCACTTAAATTCAAAAACAAGTGGCGAAGCTCATTCCATAGTTTCAAGATCCCCACTCACCAATGATGGATTTCGCTCAGCCTGGAATAACCTAACTGAGCGTTTCGAAAATAAGCGATTGCAGGTGAACAGTCACCTGAAAACACTTTTCAATGTGCAATCCATAGCACAGGAGTCGGGAGCAGCCTTAAAGGAACTTCAACGCACGTTTCAAGGTTGCTTAACTTCCTTACAATTTTCCGGAGTTAATATTGAGAATTGGGACCCTATCCTGGTTTATATGTGCTCGACAAAACTACCAAAGCTCACTCTCTCATTATGGGAGCAATCCATCCAAAACAAAGCCGAAATTCCTACGTGGCTTGAGCTTGATTCCTATTTGACGGAGCGCCATCGAACTCTTGAGGCCGTCGATAGCTTCCGATCTGCCAATTTCCACCACGTCCAGTCCAAAGACACAAATCGAGAGGCAGAATTTCCAAAAATAAATTCCTTCAACACAAGGTTAGTTCCGATAACCAAAGGCTGCGATCTGTGTTCGAAGAAGAACCACCCCGTGCGTATATGTCCACGCTTCCTACAGATGACGGTAGAAGATCGCTTAGCCTATATCCAAAGGAAGCAGTTGTGCTCCAATTGCTTTGCAAGTAGCCATCAATTCCGGGATTGCACAAGCGCTCACAACTGTCTCACTTGCCAAGATCGGCATCACACATTGCTGCATCGAAACAACGGTCCTACTACTCCGACGATTCCATCCGACCCTCCAAGGCTAGTATCCGCCTCAGTTCCACACATCATTTCGTCCTATTCAACGCAAGTTTCCGTACAAAAAGTTCCTCCTAAGAATACTCCATCCGAATATTGGGTTCCATACCCCGCCTTGGATGGCAGACGTACTCGAGGTATTAAATCCTACCAATGCCGAGTCTGCCAAAGGATCCATCCTCTACGGAAGTGCCACCACTTTCTACGGCTAAGCCCCCAGAATCGGCTTCAGGAAGTACATATCCAGAAGTACTGCTCCAATTGCTTGGCTCACAATCATTCCAAGGACTCCTGCCGCAGTGGTCATCTCTGCCACAAGTGTGGAAAGGCCCACCACACTCTCCTACATACGGACGACCGATCTACACCTCCAACATATTCCTGAGCCTACTATCCTGAGGTTCTTGCTACGGGTGTCCTCGCAAGGGGGGGGAGAATGTTCACGCCAAAAGGGCGTTTAATTTCAGGAGGCAGTGTCGAGCCGCAGTTTTATCCAGATTTCTATATCTCGCGCGCTCGCACTGCCGTCCGCTCTCCCTCTCCATCTCTCCCCTAAGTCTCCGCTCTGCTCTGGAGCGCTTAAGTTAAGTTAGGCTTAAGCAGTTCATGTTTCAAAGTGTACGAATAAACACCTACGCACGTCGCGTAAAAACCCCAAAAGTACTCCCGTGTTTTTTGGGTACCACTCGATCTTGGGGCTTCAACTATTTCAACGATCAAGCCGCACCGCCCCAACATAAACAAATAAACAAATAAACAAATAAACAAATAAACAAATAAACAAATAAACAAATAAACAAATAAACAAATAAACAAATAAACAAATAAACAAATAAACAAATAAACAAATAAACAAATAAACAAATAAACAAATAAACAAATAAACAAATAAACAAATAAACAAATAAACAAATAAACAAATAAACAAATAAACAAATAAACAAATAAACAAATAAACAAATAAACAAATAAACAAATAAACAAATAAACAAATAAACAAATAAACAAATAAACAAATAAACAAATAAACAAATAAACAAATAAACAAATAAACAAATAAACAAATAAACAAATAAACAAATAAACAAATAAACAAATAAACAAATAAACAAATAAACAAATAAACAAATAAACAAATAAACAAATAAACAAATAAACAAATAAACAAATAAACAAATAAACAAATAAACAAATAAACAAATAAACAAATAAACAAATAAACAAATAAACAAATAAACAAATAAACAAATAAACAAATAAACAAATAAACAAATAAACAAATAAACAAATAAACAAATAAACAAATAAACAAATAAACAAATAAACAAATAAACAAATAAACAAATAAACAAATAAACAAATAAACAAATAAACAAATAAACAAATAAACAAATAAACAAATAAACAAATAAACAAATAAACAAATAAACAAATAAACAAATAAACAAATAAACAAATAAACAAATAAACAAATAAACAAATAAACAAATAAACAAATAAACAAATAAACAAATAAACAAATAAACAAATAAACAAATAAACAAATAAACAAATAAACAAATAAACAAATAAACAAATAAACAAATAAACAAATAAACAAATAAACAAATAAACAAATAAACAAATAAACAAATAAACAAATAAACAAATAAACAAATAAACAAATAAACAAATAAACAAATAAACAAATAAACAAATAAACAAATAAACAAATAAACAAATAAACAAATAAACAAATAAACAAATAAACAAATAAACAAATAAACAAATAAACAAATAAACAAATAAACAAATAAACAAATAAACAAATAAACAAATAAACAAATAAACAAATAAACAAATAAACAAATAAACAAATAAACAAATAAACAAATAAACAAATAAACAAATAAACAAATAAACAAATAAACAAATAAACAAATAAACAAATAAACAAATAAACAAATAAACAAATAAACAAATAAACAAATAAACAAATAAACAAATAAACAAATAAACAAATAAACAAATAAACAAATAAACAAATAAACAAATAAACAAATAAACAAATAAACAAATAAACAAATAAACAAATAAACAAATAAACAAATAAACAAATAAACAAATAAACAAATAAACAAATAAACAAATAAACAAATAAACAAATAAACAAATAAACAAATAAACAAATAAACAAATAAACAAATAAACAAATAAACAAATAAACAAATAAACAAATAAACAAATAAACAAATAAACAAATAAACAAATAAACAAATAAACAAATAAACAAATAAACAAATAAACAAATAAACAAATAAACAAATAAACAAATAAACAAATAAACAAATAAACAAATAAACAAATAAACAAATAAACAAATAAACAAATAAACAAATAAACAAATAAACAAATAAACAAATAAACAAATAAACAAATAAACAAATAAACAAATAAACAAATAAACAAATAAACAAATAAACAAATAAACAAATAAACAAATAAACAAATAAACAAATAAACAAATAAACAAATAAACAAATAAACAAATAAACAAATAAACAAATAAACAAATAAACAAATAAACAAATAAACAAATAAACAAATAAACAAATAAACAAATAAACAAATAAACAAATAAACAAATAAACAAATAAACAAATAAACAAATAAACAAATAAACAAATAAACAAATAAACAAATAAACAAATAAACAAATAAACAAATAAACAAATAAACAAATAAACAAATAAACAAATAAACAAATAAACAAATAAACAAATAAACAAATAAACAAATAAACAAATAAACAAATAAACAAATAAACAAATAAACAAATAAACAAATAAACAAATAAACAAATAAACAAATAAACAAATAAACAAATAAACAAATAAACAAATAAACAAATAAACAAATAAACAAATAAACAAATAAACAAATAAACAAATAAACAAATAAACAAATAAACAAATAAACAAATAAACAAATAAACAAATAAACAAATAAACAAATAAACAAATAAACAAATAAACAAATAAACAAATAAACAAATAAACAAATAAACAAATAAACAAATAAACAAATAAACAAATAAACAAATAAACAAATAAACAAATAAACAAATAAACAAATAAACAAATAAACAAATAAACAAATAAACAAATAAACAAATAAACAAATAAACAAATAAACAAATAAACAAATAAACAAATAAACAAATAAACAAATAAACAAATAAACAAATAAACAAATAAACAAATAAACAAATAAACAAATAAACAAATAAACAAATAAACAAATAAACAAATAAACAAATAAACAAATAAACAAATAAACAAATAAACAAATAAACAAATAAACAAATAAACAAATAAACAAATAAACAAATAAACAAATAAACAAATAAACAAATAAACAAATAAACAAATAAACAAATAAACAAATAAACAAATAAACAAATAAACAAATAAACAAATAAACAAATAAACAAATAAACAAATAAACAAATAAACAAATAAACAAATAAACAAATAAACAAATAAACAAATAAACAAATAAACAAATAAACAAATAAACAAATAAACAAATAAACAAATAAACAAATAAACAAATAAACAAATAAACAAATAAACAAATAAACAAATAAACAAATAAACAAATAAACAAATAAACAAATAAACAAATAAACAAATAAACAAATAAACAAATAAACAAATAAACAAATAAACAAATAAACAAATAAACAAATAAACAAATAAACAAATAAACAAATAAACAAATAAACAAATAAACAAATAAACAAATAAACAAATAAACAAATAAACAAATAAACAAATAAACAAATAAACAAATAAACAAATAAACAAATAAACAAATAAACAAATAAACAAATAAACAAATAAACAAATAAACAAATAAACAAATAAACAAATAAACAAATAAACAAATAAACAAATAAACAAATAAACAAATAAACAAATAAACAAATAAACAAATAAACAAATAAACAAATAAACAAATAAACAAATAAACAAATAAACAAATAAACAAATAAACAAATAAACAAATAAACAAATAAACAAATAAACAAATAAACAAATAAACAAATAAACAAATAAACAAATAAACAAATAAACAAATAAACAAATAAACAAATAAACAAATAAACAAATAAACAAATAAACAAATAAACAAATAAACAAATAAACAAATAAACAAATAAACAAATAAACAAATAAACAAATAAACAAATAAACAAATAAACAAATAAACAAATAAACAAATAAACAAATAAACAAATAAACAAATAAACAAATAAACAAATAAACAAATAAACAAATAAACAAATAAACAAATAAACAAATAAACAAATAAACAAATAAACAAATAAACAAATAAACAAATAAACAAATAAACAAATAAACAAATAAACAAATAAACAAATAAACAAATAAACAAATAAACAAATAAACAAATAAACAAATAAACAAATAAACAAATAAACAAATAAACAAATAAACAAATAAACAAATAAACAAATAAACAAATAAACAAATAAACAAATAAACAAATAAACAAATAAACAAATAAACAAATAAACAAATAAACAAATAAACAAATAAACAAATAAACAAATAAACAAATAAACAAATAAACAAATAAACAAATAAACAAATAAACAAATAAACAAATAAACAAATAAACAAATAAACAAATAAACAAATAAACAAATAAACAAATAAACAAATAAACAAATAAACAAATAAACAAATAAACAAATAAACAAATAAACAAATAAACAAATAAACAAATAAACAAATAAACAAATAAACAAATAAACAAATAAACAAATAAACAAATAAACAAATAAACAAATAAACAAATAAACAAATAAACAAATAAACAAATAAACAAATAAACAAATAAACAAATAAACAAATAAACAAATAAACAAATAAACAAATAAACAAATAAACAAATAAACAAATAAACAAATAAACAAATAAACAAATAAACAAATAAACAAATAAACAAATAAACAAATAAACAAATAAACAAATAAACAAATAAACAAATAAACAAATAAACAAATAAACAAATAAACAAATAAACAAATAAACAAATAAACAAATAAACAAATAAACAAATAAACAAATAAACAAATAAACAAATAAACAAATAAACAAATAAACAAATAAACAAATAAACAAATAAACAAATAAACAAATAAACAAATAAACAAATAAACAAATAAACAAATAAACAAATAAACAAATAAACAAATAAACAAATAAACAAATAAACAAATAAACAAATAAACAAATAAACAAATAAACAAATAAACAAATAAACAAATAAACAAATAAACAAATAAACAAATAAACAAATAAACAAATAAACAAATAAACAAATAAACAAATAAACAAATAAACAAATAAACAAATAAACAAATAAACAAATAAACAAATAAACAAATAAACAAATAAACAAATAAACAAATAAACAAATAAACAAATAAACAAATAAACAAATAAACAAATAAACAAATAAACAAATAAACAAATAAACAAATAAACAAATAAACAAATAAACAAATAAACAAATAAACAAATAAACAAATAAACAAATAAACAAATAAACAAATAAACAAATAAACAAATAAACAAATAAACAAATAAACAAATAAACAAATAAACAAATAAACAAATAAACAAATAAACAAATAAACAAATAAACAAATAAACAAATAAACAAATAAACAAATAAACAAATAAACAAATAAACAAATAAACAAATAAACAAATAAACAAATAAACAAATAAACAAATAAACAAATAAACAAATAAACAAATAAACAAATAAACAAATAAACAAATAAACAAATAAACAAATAAACAAATAAACAAATAAACAAATAAACAAATAAACAAATAAACAAATAAACAAATAAACAAATAAACAAATAAACAAATAAACAAATAAACAAATAAACAAATAAACAAATAAACAAATAAACAAATAAACAAATAAACAAATAAACAAATAAACAAATAAACAAATAAACAAATAAACAAATAAACAAATAAACAAATAAACAAATAAACAAATAAACAAATAAACAAATAAACAAATAAACAAATAAACAAATAAACAAATAAACAAATAAACAAATAAACAAATAAACAAATAAACAAATAAACAAATAAACAAATAAACAAATAAACAAATAAACAAATAAACAAATAAACAAATAAACAAATAAACAAATAAACAAATAAACAAATAAACAAATAAACAAATAAACAAATAAACAAATAAACAAATAAACAAATAAACAAATAAACAAATAAACAAATAAACAAATAAACAAATAAACAAATAAACAAATAAACAAATAAACAAATAAACAAATAAACAAATAAACAAATAAACAAATAAACAAATAAACAAATAAACAAATAAACAAATAAACAAATAAACAAATAAACAAATAAACAAATAAACAAATAAACAAATAAACAAATAAACAAATAAACAAATAAACAAATAAACAAATAAACAAATAAACAAATAAACAAATAAACAAATAAACAAATAAACAAATAAACAAATAAACAAATAAACAAATAAACAAATAAACAAATAAACAAATAAACAAATAAACAAATAAACAAATAAACAAATAAACAAATAAACAAATAAACAAATAAACAAATAAACAAATAAACAAATAAACAAATAAACAAATAAACAAATAAACAAATAAACAAATAAACAAATAAACAAATAAACAAATAAACAAATAAACAAATAAACAAATAAACAAATAAACAAATAAACAAATAAACAAATAAACAAATAAACAAATAAACAAATAAACAAATAAACAAATAAACAAATAAACAAATAAACAAATAAACAAATAAACAAATAAACAAATAAACAAATAAACAAATAAACAAATAAACAAATAAACAAATAAACAAATAAACAAATAAACAAATAAACAAATAAACAAATAAACAAATAAACAAATAAACAAATAAACAAATAAACAAATAAACAAATAAACAAATAAACAAATAAACAAATAAACAAATAAACAAATAAACAAATAAACAAATAAACAAATAAACAAATAAACAAATAAACAAATAAACAAATAAACAAATAAACAAATAAACAAATAAACAAATAAACAAATAAACAAATAAACAAATAAACAAATAAACAAATAAACAAATAAACAAATAAACAAATAAACAAATAAACAAATAAACAAATAAACAAATAAACAAATAAACAAATAAACAAATAAACAAATAAACAAATAAACAAATAAACAAATAAACAAATAAACAAATAAACAAATAAACAAATAAACAAATAAACAAATAAACAAATAAACAAATAAACAAATAAACAAATAAACAAATAAACAAATAAACAAATAAACAAATAAACAAATAAACAAATAAACAAATAAACAAATAAACAAATAAACAAATAAACAAATAAACAAATAAACAAATAAACAAATAAACAAATAAACAAATAAACAAATAAACAAATAAACAAATAAACAAATAAACAAATAAACAAATAAACAAATAAACAAATAAACAAATAAACAAATAAACAAATAAACAAATAAACAAATAAACAAATAAACAAATAAACAAATAAACAAATAAACAAATAAACAAATAAACAAATAAACAAATAAACAAATAAACAAATAAACAAATAAACAAATAAACAAATAAACAAATAAACAAATAAACAAATAAACAAATAAACAAATAAACAAATAAACAAATAAACAAATAAACAAATAAACAAATAAACAAATAAACAAATAAACAAATAAACAAATAAACAAATAAACAAATAAACAAATAAACAAATAAACAAATAAACAAATAAACAAATAAACAAATAAACAAATAAACAAATAAACAAATAAACAAATAAACAAATAAACAAATAAACAAATAAACAAATAAACAAATAAACAAATAAACAAATAAACAAATAAACAAATAAACAAATAAACAAATAAACAAATAAACAAATAAACAAATAAACAAATAAACAAATAAACAAATAAACAAATAAACAAATAAACAAATAAACAAATAAACAAATAAACAAATAAACAAATAAACAAATAAACAAATAAACAAATAAACAAATAAACAAATAAACAAATAAACAAATAAACAAATAAACAAATAAACAAATAAACAAATAAACAAATAAACAAATAAACAAATAAACAAATAAACAAATAAACAAATAAACAAATAAACAAATAAACAAATAAACAAATAAACAAATAAACAAATAAACAAATAAACAAATAAACAAATAAACAAATAAACAAATAAACAAATAAACAAATAAACAAATAAACAAATAAACAAATAAACAAATAAACAAATAAACAAATAAACAAATAAACAAATAAACAAATAAACAAATAAACAAATAAACAAATAAACAAATAAACAAATAAACAAATAAACAAATAAACAAATAAACAAATAAACAAATAAACAAATAAACAAATAAACAAATAAACAAATAAACAAATAAACAAATAAACAAATAAACAAATAAACAAATAAACAAATAAACAAATAAACAAATAAACAAATAAACAAATAAACAAATAAACAAATAAACAAATAAACAAATAAACAAATAAACAAATAAACAAATAAACAAATAAACAAATAAACAAATAAACAAATAAACAAATAAACAAATAAACAAATAAACAAATAAACAAATAAACAAATAAACAAATAAACAAATAAACAAATAAACAAATAAACAAATAAACAAATAAACAAATAAACAAATAAACAAATAAACAAATAAACAAATAAACAAATAAACAAATAAACAAATAAACAAATAAACAAATAAACAAATAAACAAATAAACAAATAAACAAATAAACAAATAAACAAATAAACAAATAAACAAATAAACAAATAAACAAATAAACAAATAAACAAATAAACAAATAAACAAATAAACAAATAAACAAATAAACAAATAAACAAATAAACAAATAAACAAATAAACAAATAAACAAATAAACAAATAAACAAATAAACAAATAAACAAATAAACAAATAAACAAATAAACAAATAAACAAATAAACAAATAAACAAATAAACAAATAAACAAATAAACAAATAAACAAATAAACAAATAAACAAATAAACAAATAAACAAATAAACAAATAAACAAATAAACAAATAAACAAATAAACAAATAAACAAATAAACAAATAAACAAATAAACAAATAAACAAATAAACAAATAAACAAATAAACAAATAAACAAATAAACAAATAAACAAATAAACAAATAAACAAATAAACAAATAAACAAATAAACAAATAAACAAATAAACAAATAAACAAATAAACAAATAAACAAATAAACAAATAAACAAATAAACAAATAAACAAATAAACAAATAAACAAATAAACAAATAAACAAATAAACAAATAAACAAATAAACAAATAAACAAATAAACAAATAAACAAATAAACAAATAAACAAATAAACAAATAAACAAATAAACAAATAAACAAATAAACAAATAAACAAATAAACAAATAAACAAATAAACAAATAAACAAATAAACAAATAAACAAATAAACAAATAAACAAATAAACAAATAAACAAATAAACAAATAAACAAATAAACAAATAAACAAATAAACAAATAAACAAATAAACAAATAAACAAATAAACAAATAAACAAATAAACAAATAAACAAATAAACAAATAAACAAATAAACAAATAAACAAATAAACAAATAAACAAATAAACAAATAAACAAATAAACAAATAAACAAATAAACAAATAAACAAATAAACAAATAAACAAATAAACAAATAAACAAATAAACAAATAAACAAATAAACAAATAAACAAATAAACAAATAAACAAATAAACAAATAAACAAATAAACAAATAAACAAATAAACAAATAAACAAATAAACAAATAAACAAATAAACAAATAAACAAATAAACAAATAAACAAATAAACAAATAAACAAATAAACAAATAAACAAATAAACAAATAAACAAATAAACAAATAAACAAATAAACAAATAAACAAATAAACAAATAAACAAATAAACAAATAAACAAATAAACAAATAAACAAATAAACAAATAAACAAATAAACAAATAAACAAATAAACAAATAAACAAATAAACAAATAAACAAATAAACAAATAAACAAATAAACAAATAAACAAATAAACAAATAAACAAATAAACAAATAAACAAATAAACAAATAAACAAATAAACAAATAAACAAATAAACAAATAAACAAATAAACAAATAAACAAATAAACAAATAAACAAATAAACAAATAAACAAATAAACAAATAAACAAATAAACAAATAAACAAATAAACAAATAAACAAATAAACAAATAAACAAATAAACAAATAAACAAATAAACAAATAAACAAATAAACAAATAAACAAATAAACAAATAAACAAATAAACAAATAAACAAATAAACAAATAAACAAATAAACAAATAAACAAATAAACAAATAAACAAATAAACAAATAAACAAATAAACAAATAAACAAATAAACAAATAAACAAATAAACAAATAAACAAATAAACAAATAAACAAATAAACAAATAAACAAATAAACAAATAAACAAATAAACAAATAAACAAATAAACAAATAAACAAATAAACAAATAAACAAATAAACAAATAAACAAATAAACAAATAAACAAATAAACAAATAAACAAATAAACAAATAAACAAATAAACAAATAAACAAATAAACAAATAAACAAATAAACAAATAAACAAATAAACAAATAAACAAATAAACAAATAAACAAATAAACAAATAAACAAATAAACAAATAAACAAATAAACAAATAAACAAATAAACAAATAAACAAATAAACAAATAAACAAATAAACAAATAAACAAATAAACAAATAAACAAATAAACAAATAAACAAATAAACAAATAAACAAATAAACAAATAAACAAATAAACAAATAAACAAATAAACAAATAAACAAATAAACAAATAAACAAATAAACAAATAAACAAATAAACAAATAAACAAATAAACAAATAAACAAATAAACAAATAAACAAATAAACAAATAAACAAATAAACAAATAAACAAAATAAACAAATAAACAAATAAACAAATAAACAAATAAACAAATAAACAAATAAACAAATAAACAAATAAACAAATAAACAAATAAACAAATAAACAAATAAACAAATAAACAAATAAACAAATAAACAAATAAACAAATAAACAAATAAACAAATAAACAAATAAACAAATAAACAAATAAACAAATAAACAAATAAACAAATAAACAAATAAACAAATAAACAAATAAACAAATAAACAAATAAACAAATAAACAAATAAACAAATAAACAAATAAACAAATAAACAAATAAACAAATAAACAAATAAACAAATAAACAAATAAACAAATAAACAAATAAACAAATAAACAAATAAACAAATAAACAAATAAACAAATAAACAAATAAACAAATAAACAAATAAACAAATAAACAAATAAACAAATAAACAAATAAACAAATAAACAAATAAACAAATAAACAAATAAACAAATAAACAAATAAACAAATAAACAAATAAACAAATAAACAAATAAACAAATAAACAAATAAACAAATAAACAAATAAACAAATAAACAAATAAACAAATAAACAAATAAACAAATAAACAAATAAACAAATAAACAAATAAACAAATAAACAAATAAACAAATAAACAAATAAACAAATAAACAAATAAACAAATAAACAAATAAACAAATAAACAAATAAACAAATAAACAAATAAACAAATAAACAAATAAACAAATAAACAAATAAACAAATAAACAAATAAACAAATAAACAAATAAACAAATAAACAAATAAACAAATAAACAAATAAACAAATAAACAAATAAACAAATAAACAAATAAACAAATAAACAAATAAACAAATAAACAAATAAACAAATAAACAAATAAACAAATAAACAAATAAACAAATAAACAAATAAACAAATAAACAAATAAACAAATAAACAAATAAACAAATAAACAAATAAACAAATAAACAAATAAACAAATAAACAAATAAACAAATAAACAAATAAACAAATAAACAAATAAACAAATAAACAAATAAACAAATAAACAAATAAACAAATAAACAAATAAACAAATAAACAAATAAACAAATAAACAAATAAACAAATAAACAAATAAACAAATAAACAAATAAACAAATAAACAAATAAACAAATAAACAAATAAACAAATAAACAAATAAACAAATAAACAAATAAACAAATAAACAAATAAACAAATAAACAAATAAACAAATAAACAAATAAACAAATAAACAAATAAACAAATAAACAAATAAACAAATAAACAAATAAACAAATAAACAAATAAACAAATAAACAAATAAACAAATAAACAAATAAACAAATAAACAAATAAACAAATAAACAAATAAACAAATAAACAAATAAACAAATAAACAAATAAACAAATAAACAAATAAACAAATAAACAAATAAACAAATAAACAAATAAACAAATAAACAAATAAACAAATAAACAAATAAACAAATAAACAAATAAACAAATAAACAAATAAACAAATAAACAAATAAACAAATAAACAAATAAACAAATAAACAAATAAACAAATAAACAAATAAACAAATAAACAAATAAACAAATAAACAAATAAACAAATAAACAAATAAACAAATAAACAAATAAACAAATAAACAAATAAACAAATAAACAAATAAACAAATAAACAAATAAACAAATAAACAAATAAACAAATAAACAAATAAACAAATAAACAAATAAACAAATAAACAAATAAACAAATAAACAAATAAACAAATAAACAAATAAACAAATAAACAAATAAACAAATAAACAAATAAACAAATAAACAAATAAACAAATAAACAAATAAACAAATAAACAAATAAACAAATAAACAAATAAACAAATAAACAAATAAACAAATAAACAAATAAACAAATAAACAAATAAACAAATAAACAAATAAACAAATAAACAAATAAACAAATAAACAAATAAACAAATAAACAAATAAACAAATAAACAAATAAACAAATAAACAAATAAACAAATAAACAAATAAACAAATAAACAAATAAACAAATAAACAAATAAACAAATAAACAAATAAACAAATAAACAAATAAACAAATAAACAAATAAACAAATAAACAAATAAACAAATAAACAAATAAACAAATAAACAAATAAACAAATAAACAAATAAACAAATAAACAAATAAACAAATAAACAAATAAACAAATAAACAAATAAACAAATAAACAAATAAACAAATAAACAAATAAACAAATAAACAAATAAACAAATAAACAAATAAACAAATAAACAAATAAACAAATAAACAAATAAACAAATAAACAAATAAACAAATAAACAAATAAACAAATAAACAAATAAACAAATAAACAAATAAACAAATAAACAAATAAACAAATAAACAAATAAATAAACAAATAAACAAATAAACAAATAAACAAATAAACAAATAAACAAATAAACAAATAAACAAATAAACAAATAAACAAATAAACAAATAAACAAATAAACAAATAAACAAATAAACAAATAAACAAATAAACAAATAAACAAATAAACAAATAAACAAATAAACAAATAAACAAATAAACAAATAAACAAATAAACAAATAAACAAATAAACAAATAAACAAATAAACAAATAAACAAATAAACAAATAAACAAATAAACAAATAAACAAATAAACAAATAAACAAATAAACAAATAAACAAATAAACAAATAAACAAATAAACAAATAAACAAATAAACAAATAAACAAATAAACAAATAAACAAATAAACAAATAAACAAATAAACAAATAAACAAATAAACAAATAAACAAATAAACAAATAAACAAATAAACAAATAAACAAATAAACAAATAAACAAATAAACAAATAAACAAATAAACAAATAAACAAATAAACAAATAAACAAATAAACAAATAAACAAATAAACAAATAAACAAATAAACAAATAAACAAATAAACAAATAAACAAATAAACAAATAAACAAATAAACAAATAAACAAATAAACAAATAAACAAATAAACAAATAAACAAATAAACAAATAAACAAATAAACAAATAAACAAATAAACAAATAAACAAATAAACAAATAAACAAATAAACAAATAAACAAATAAACAAATAAACAAATAAACAAATAAACAAATAAACAAATAAACAAATAAACAAATAAACAAATAAACAAATAAACAAATAAACAAATAAACAAATAAACAAATAAACAAATAAACAAATAAACAAATAAACAAATAAACAAATAAACAAATAAACAAATAAACAAATAAACAAATAAACAAATAAACAAATAAACAAATAAACAAATAAACAAATAAACAAATAAACAAATAAACAAATAAACAAATAAACAAATAAACAAATAAACAAATAAACAAATAAACAAATAAACAAATAAACAAATAAACAAATAAACAAATAAACAAATAAACAAATAAACAAATAAACAAATAAACAAATAAACAAATAAACAAATAAACAAATAAACAAATAAACAAATAAACAAATAAACAAATAAACAAATAAACAAATAAACAAATAAACAAATAAACAAATAAACAAATAAACAAATAAACAAATAAACAAATAAACAAATAAACAAATAAACAAATAAACAAATAAACAAATAAACAAATAAACAAATAAACAAATAAACAAATAAACAAATAAACAAATAAACAAATAAACAAATAAACAAATAAACAAATAAACAAATAAACAAATAAACAAATAAACAAATAAACAAATAAACAAATAAACAAATAAACAAATAAACAAATAAACAAATAAACAAATAAACAAATAAACAAATAAACAAATAAACAAATAAACAAATAAACAAATAAACAAATAAACAAATAAACAAATAAACAAATAAACAAATAAACAAATAAACAAATAAACAAATAAACAAATAAACAAATAAACAAATAAACAAATAAACAAATAAACAAATAAACAAATAAACAAATAAACAAATAAACAAATAAACAAATAAACAAATAAACAAATAAACAAATAAACAAATAAACAAATAAACAAATAAACAAATAAACAAATAAACAAATAAACAAATAAACAAATAAACAAATAAACAAATAAACAAATAAACAAATAAACAAATAAACAAATAAACAAATAAACAAATAAACAAATAAACAAATAAACAAATAAACAAATAAACAAATAAACAAATAAACAAATAAACAAATAAACAAATAAACAAATAAACAAATAAACAAATAAACAAATAAACAAATAAACAAATAAACAAATAAACAAATAAACAAATAAACAAATAAACAAATAAACAAATAAACAAATAAACAAATAAACAAATAAACAAATAAACAAATAAACAAATAAACAAATAAACAAATAAACAAATAAACAAATAAACAAATAAACAAATAAACAAATAAACAAATAAACAAATAAACAAATAAACAAATAAACAAATAAACAAATAAACAAATAAACAAATAAACAAATAAACAAATAAACAAATAAACAAATAAACAAATAAACAAATAAACAAATAAACAAATAAACAAATAAACAAATAAACAAATAAACAAATAAACAAATAAACAAATAAACAAATAAACAAATAAACAAATAAACAAATAAACAAATAAACAAATAAACAAATAAACAAATAAACAAATAAACAAATAAACAAATAAACAAATAAACAAATAAACAAATAAACAAATAAACAAATAAACAAATAAACAAATAAACAAATAAACAAATAAACAAATAAACAAATAAACAAATAAACAAATAAACAAATAAACAAATAAACAAATAAACAAATAAACAAATAAACAAATAAACAAATAAACAAATAAACAAATAAACAAATAAACAAATAAACAAATAAACAAATAAACAAATAAACAAATAAACAAATAAACAAATAAACAAATAAACAAATAAACAAATAAACAAATAAACAAATAAACAAATAAACAAATAAACAAATAAACAAATAAACAAATAAACAAATAAACAAATAAACAAATAAACAAATAAACAAATAAACAAATAAACAAATAAACAAATAAACAAATAAACAAATAAACAAATAAACAAATAAACAAATAAACAAATAAACAAATAAACAAATAAACAAATAAACAAATAAACAAATAAACAAATAAACAAATAAACAAATAAACAAATAAACAAATAAACAAATAAACAAATAAACAAATAAACAAATAAACAAATAAACAAATAAACAAATAAACAAATAAACAAATAAACAAATAAACAAATAAACAAATAAACAAATAAACAAATAAACAAATAAACAAATAAACAAATAAACAAATAAACAAATAAACAAATAAACAAATAAACAAATAAACAAATAAACAAATAAACAAATAAACAAATAAACAAATAAACAAATAAACAAATAAACAAATAAACAAATAAACAAATAAACAAATAAACAAATAAACAAATAAACAAATAAACAAATAAACAAATAAACAAATAAACAAATAAACAAATAAACAAATAAACAAATAAACAAATAAACAAATAAACAAATAAACAAATAAACAAATAAACAAATAAACAAATAAACAAATAAACAAATAAACAAATAAACAAATAAACAAATAAACAAATAAAAACAAATAAACAAATAAACAAATAAACAAATAAACAAATAAACAAATAAACAAATAAACAAATAAACAAATAAACAAATAAACAAATAAACAAATAAACAAATAAACAAATAAACAAATAAACAAATAAACAAATAAACAAATAAACAAATAAACAAATAAACAAATAAACAAATAAACAAATAAACAAATAAACAAATAAACAAATAAACAAATAAACAAATAAACAAATAAACAAATAAACAAATAAACAAATAAACAAATAAACAAATAAACAAATAAACAAATAAACAAATAAACAAATAAACAAATAAACAAATAAACAAATAAACAAATAAACAAATAAACAAATAAACAAATAAACAAATAAACAAATAAACAAATAAACAAATAAACAAATAAACAAATAAACAAATAAACAAATAAACAAATAAACAAATAAACAAATAAACAAATAAACAAATAAACAAATAAACAAATAAACAAATAAACAAATAAACAAATAAACAAATAAACAAATAAACAAATAAACAAATAAACAAATAAACAAATAAACAAATAAACAAATAAACAAATAAACAAATAAACAAATAAACAAATAAACAAATAAACAAATAAACAAATAAACAAATAAACAAATAAACAAATAAACAAATAAACAAATAAACAAATAAACAAATAAACAAATAAACAAATAAACAAATAAACAAATAAACAAATAAACAAATAAACAAATAAACAAATAAACAAATAAACAAATAAAAACAAATAAACAAATAAACAAATAAACAAATAAACAAATAAACAAATAAACAAATAAACAAATAAACAAATAAACAAATAAACAAATAAACAAATAAACAAATAAACAAATAAACAAATAAACAAATAAACAAATAAACAAATAAACAAATAAACAAATAAACAAATAAACAAATAAACAAATAAACAAATAAACAAATAAACAAATAAACAAATAAACAAATAAACAAATAAACAAATAAACAAATAAACAAATAAACAAATAAACAAATAAACAAATAAACAAATAAACAAATAAACAAATAAACAAATAAACAAATAAACAAATAAACAAATAAACAAATAAACAAATAAACAAATAAACAAATAAACAAATAAACAAATAAACAAATAAACAAATAAACAAATAAACAAATAAACAAATAAACAAATAAACAAATAAACAAATAAACAAATAAACAAATAAACAAATAAACAAATAAACAAATAAACAAATAAACAAATAAACAAATAAACAAATAAACAAATAAACAAATAAACAAATAAACAAATAAACAAATAAACAAATAAACAAATAAACAAATAAACAAATAAACAAATAAACAAATAAACAAATAAACAAATAAACAAATAAACAAATAAACAAATAAACAAATAAACAAATAAACAAATAAACAAATAAACAAATAAACAAATAAACAAATAAACAAATAAACAAATAAACAAATAAACAAATAAACAAATAAACAAATAAACAAATAAACAAATAAACAAATAAACAAATAAACAAATAAACAAATAAACAAATAAACAAATAAACAAATAAACAAATAAACAAATAAACAAATAAACAAATAAACAAATAAACAAATAAACAAATAAACAAATAAACAAATAAACAAATAAACAAATAAACAAATAAACAAATAAACAAATAAACAAATAAACAAATAAACAAATAAACAAATAAACAAATAAACAAATAAACAAATAAACAAATAAACAAATAAACAAATAAACAAATAAACAAATAAACAAATAAACAAATAAACAAATAAACAAATAAACAAATAAACAAATAAACAAATAAACAAATAAACAAATAAACAAATAAACAAATAAACAAATAAACAAATAAACAAATAAACAAATAAACAAATAAACAAATAAACAAATAAACAAATAAACAAATAAACAAATAAACAAATAAACAAATAAACAAATAAACAAATAAACAAATAAACAAATAAACAAATAAACAAATAAACAAATAAACAAATAAACAAATAAACAAATAAACAAATAAACAAATAAACAAATAAACAAATAAACAAATAAACAAATAAACAAATAAACAAATAAACAAATAAACAAATAAACAAATAAACAAATAAACAAATAAACAAATAAACAAATAAACAAATAAACAAATAAACAAATAAACAAATAAACAAATAAACAAATAAACAAATAAACAAATAAACAAATAAACAAATAAACAAATAAACAAATAAACAAATAAACAAATAAACAAATAAACAAATAAACAAATAAACAAATAAACAAATAAACAAATAAACAAATAAACAAATAAACAAATAAACAAATAAACAAATAAACAAATAAACAAATAAACAAATAAACAAATAAACAAATAAACAAATAAACAAATAAACAAATAAACAAATAAACAAATAAACAAATAAACAAATAAACAAATAAACAAATAAACAAATAAACAAATAAACAAATAAACAAATAAACAAATAAACAAATAAACAAATAAACAAATAAACAAATAAACAAATAAACAAATAAACAAATAAACAAATAAACAAATAAACAAATAAACAAATAAACAAATAAACAAATAAACAAATAAACAAATAAACAAATAAACAAATAAACAAATAAACAAATAAACAAATAAACAAATAAACAAATAAACAAATAAACAAATAAACAAATAAACAAATAAACAAATAAACAAATAAACAAATAAACAAATAAACAAATAAACAAATAAACAAATAAACAAATAAACAAATAAACAAATAAACAAATAAACAAATAAACAAATAAACAAATAAACAAATAAACAAATAAACAAATAAACAAATAAACAAATAAACAAATAAACAAATAAACAAATAAACAAATAAACAAATAAACAAATAAACAAATAAACAAATAAACAAATAAACAAATAAACAAATAAACAAATAAACAAATAAACAAATAAACAAATAAACAAATAAACAAATAAACAAATAAACAAATAAACAAATAAACAAATAAACAAATAAACAAATAAACAAATAAACAAATAAACAAATAAACAAATAAACAAATAAACAAATAAACAAATAAACAAATAAACAAATAAACAAATAAACAAATAAACAAATAAACAAATAAACAAATAAACAAATAAACAAATAAACAAATAAACAAATAAACAAATAAACAAATAAACAAATAAACAAATAAACAAATAAACAAATAAACAAATAAACAAATAAACAAATAAACAAATAAACAAATAAACAAATAAACAAATAAACAAATAAACAAATAAACAAATAAACAAATAAACAAATAAACAAATAAACAAATAAACAAATAAACAAATAAACAAATAAACAAATAAACAAATAAACAAATAAACAAATAAACAAATAAACAAATAAACAAATAAACAAATAAACAAATAAACAAATAAACAAATAAACAAATAAACAAATAAACAAATAAACAAATAAACAAATAAACAAATAAACAAATAAACAAATAAACAAATAAACAAATAAACAAATAAACAAATAAACAAATAAACAAATAAACAAATAAACAAATAAACAAATAAACAAATAAACAAATAAACAAATAAACAAATAAACAAATAAACAAATAAACAAATAAACAAATAAACAAATAAACAAATAAACAAATAAACAAATAAACAAATAAACAAATAAACAAATAAACAAATAAACAAATAAACAAATAAACAAATAAACAAATAAACAAATAAACAAATAAACAAATAAACAAATAAACAAATAAACAAATAAACAAATAAACAAATAAACAAATAAACAAATAAACAAATAAACAAATAAACAAATAAACAAATAAACAAATAAACAAATAAACAAATAAACAAATAAACAAATAAACAAATAAACAAATAAACAAATAAACAAATAAACAAATAAACAAATAAACAAATAAACAAATAAACAAATAAACAAATAAACAAATAAACAAATAAACAAATAAACAAATAAACAAATAAACAAATAAACAAATAAACAAATAAACAAATAAACAAATAAACAAATAAACAAATAAACAAATAAACAAATAAACAAATAAACAAATAAACAAATAAACAAATAAACAAATAAACAAATAAACAAATAAACAAATAAACAAATAAACAAATAAACAAATAAACAAATAAACAAATAAACAAATAAACAAATAAACAAATAAACAAATAAACAAATAAACAAATAAACAAATAAACAAATAAACAAATAAACAAATAAACAAATAAACAAATAAACAAATAAACAAATAAACAAATAAACAAATAAACAAATAAACAAATAAACAAATAAACAAATAAACAAATAAACAAATAAACAAATAAACAAATAAACAAATAAACAAATAAACAAATAAACAAATAAACAAATAAACAAATAAACAAATAAACAAATAAACAAATAAACAAATAAACAAATAAACAAATAAACAAATAAACAAATAAACAAATAAACAAATAAACAAATAAACAAATAAACAAATAAACAAATAAACAAATAAACAAATAAACAAATAAACAAATAAACAAATAAACAAATAAACAAATAAACAAATAAACAAATAAACAAATAAACAAATAAACAAATAAACAAATAAACAAATAAACAAATAAACAAATAAACAAATAAACAAATAAACAAATAAACAAATAAACAAATAAACAAATAAACAAATAAACAAATAAACAAATAAACAAATAAACAAATAAACAAATAAACAAATAAACAAATAAACAAATAAACAAATAAACAAATAAACAAATAAACAAATAAACAAATAAACAAATAAACAAATAAACAAATAAACAAATAAACAAATAAACAAATAAACAAATAAACAAATAAACAAATAAACAAATAAACAAATAAACAAATAAACAAATAAACAAATAAACAAATAAACAAATAAACAAATAAACAAATAAACAAATAAACAAATAAACAAATAAACAAATAAACAAATAAACAAATAAACAAATAAACAAATAAACAAATAAACAAATAAACAAATAAACAAATAAACAAATAAACAAATAAACAAATAAACAAATAAACAAATAAACAAATAAACAAATAAACAAATAAACAAATAAACAAATAAACAAATAAACAAATAAACAAATAAACAAATAAACAAATAAACAAATAAACAAATAAACAAATAAACAAATAAACAAATAAACAAATAAACAAATAAACAAATAAACAAATAAACAAATAAACAAATAAACAAATAAACAAATAAACAAATAAACAAATAAACAAATAAACAAATAAACAAATAAACAAATAAACAAATAAACAAATAAACAAATAAACAAATAAACAAATAAACAAATAAACAAATAAACAAATAAACAAATAAACAAATAAACAAATAAACAAATAAACAAATAAACAAATAAACAAATAAACAAATAAACAAATAAACAAATAAACAAATAAACAAATAAACAAATAAACAAATAAACAAATAAACAAATAAACAAATAAACAAATAAACAAATAAACAAATAAACAAATAAACAAATAAACAAATAAACAAATAAACAAATAAACAAATAAACAAATAAACAAATAAACAAATAAACAAATAAACAAATAAACAAATAAACAAATAAACAAATAAACAAATAAACAAATAAACAAATAAACAAATAAACAAATAAACAAATAAACAAATAAACAAATAAACAAATAAACAAATAAACAAATAAACAAATAAACAAATAAACAAATAAACAAATAAACAAATAAACAAATAAACAAATAAACAAATAAACAAATAAACAAATAAACAAATAAACAAATAAACAAATAAACAAATAAACAAATAAACAAATAAACAAATAAACAAATAAACAAATAAACAAATAAACAAATAAACAAATAAACAAATAAACAAATAAACAAATAAACAAATAAACAAATAAACAAATAAACAAATAAACAAATAAACAAATAAACAAATAAACAAATAAACAAATAAACAAATAAACAAATAAACAAATAAACAAATAAACAAATAAACAAATAAACAAATAAACAAATAAACAAATAAACAAATAAACAAATAAACAAATAAACAAATAAACAAATAAACAAATAAACAAATAAACAAATAAACAAATAAACAAATAAACAAATAAACAAATAAACAAATAAACAAATAAACAAATAAACAAATAAACAAATAAACAAATAAACAAATAAACAAATAAACAAATAAACAAATAAACAAATAAACAAATAAACAAATAAACAAATAAACAAATAAACAAATAAACAAATAAACAAATAAACAAATAAACAAATAAACAAATAAACAAATAAACAAATAAACAAATAAACAAATAAACAAATAAACAAATAAACAAATAAACAAATAAACAAATAAACAAATAAACAAATAAACAAATAAACAAATAAACAAATAAACAAATAAACAAATAAACAAATAAACAAATAAACAAATAAACAAATAAACAAATAAACAAATAAACAAATAAACAAATAAACAAATAAACAAATAAACAAATAAACAAATAAACAAATAAACAAATAAACAAATAAACAAATAAACAAATAAACAAATAAACAAATAAACAAATAA
>NW_027255896.1:24538005-24551012 GCF_043229965.1 Drosophila suzukii | reverse complement strand
GACAGACAGACAGACAGACAGACAGACAGACAGACAGACAGACAGACAGACAGACAGACAGACAGACAGACAGACAGACAGACAGACAGACAGACAGACAGACAGACAGAGACAGACAGACAGAAGACAGACAGACAGACAGACAGACAGACAGACAGACAGACAGACAGACAGACAGACAGACAGACAGACAGACAGACAGACAGACAGACAGACAGACAGACAGACAGACAGACAGACAGACAGACAGACAGACAGACAGACAGACAGACAGACAGACAGACAGACAGACAGACAGACAGACAGACAGACAGACAGACAGACAGACAGACAGACAGACAGACAGACAGACAGACAGACAGACAGACAGACAGACAGACAGACAGACAGACAGACAGACAGACAGACAGACAGACAGACAGACAGACAGACAGACAGACAGACAGACAGACAGACAGACAGACAGACAGACAGACAGACAGACAGACAGACAGACAGACAGACAGACAGACAGACAGACAGACAGACAGACAGACAGACAGACAGACAGACAGACAGACAGACAGACAGACAGACAGACAGACAGACAGACAGACAGACAGACAGACAGACAGACAGACAGACAGACAGACAGACAGACAGACAGACAGACAGACAGACAGACAGACAGACAGACAGACAGACAGACAGACAGACAGACAGACAGACAGACAGACAGACAGACAGACAGACAGACAGACAGACAGACAGACAGACAGACAGACAGACAGACAGACAGACAGACAGACAGACAGACAGACAGACAGACAGACAGACAGACAGACAGACAGACAGACAGACAGACAGACAGACAGACAGACAGACAGACAGACAGACAGACAGACAGACAGACAGACAGACAGACAGACAGACAGACAGACAGACAGACAGACAGACAGACAGACAGACAGACAGACAGACAGACAGACAGACAGACAGACAGACAGACAGACAGACAGACAGACAGACAGACAGACAGACAGACAGACAGACAGACAGACAGACAGACAGACAGACAGACAGACAGACAGACAGACAGACAGACAGACAGACAGACAGACAGACAGACAGACAGACAGACAGACAGACAGACAGACAGACAGACAGACAGACAGACAGACAGACAGACAGACAGACAGACAGACAGACAGACAGACAGACAGACAGACAGACAGACAGACAGACAGACAGACAGACAGACAGACAGACAGACAGACAGACAGACAGACAGACAGACAGACAGACAGACAGACAGACAGACAGACAGACAGACAGACAGACAGACAGACAGACAGACAGACAGACAGACAGACAGACAGACAGACAGACAGACAGACAGACAGACAGACAGACAGACAGACAGACAGACAGACAGACAGACAGACAGACAGACAGACAGACAGACAGACAGACAGACAGACAGACAGACAGACAGACAGACAGACAGACAGACAGACAGACAGACAGACAGACAGACAGACAGACAGACAGACAGACAGACAGACAGACAGACAGACAGACAGACAGACAGACAGACAGACAGACAGACAGACAGACAGACAGACAGACAGACAGACAGACAGACAGACAGACAGACAGACAGACAGACAGACAGACAGACAGACAGACAGACAGACAGACAGACAGACAGACAGACAGACAGACAGACAGACAGACAGACAGACAGACAGACAGACAGACAGACAGACAGACAGACAGACAGACAGACAGACAGACAGACAGACAGACAGACAGACAGACAGACAGACAGACAGACAGACAGACAGACAGACAGACAGACAGACAGACAGACAGACAGACAGACAGACAGACAGACAGACAGACAGACAGACAGACAGACAGACAGACAGACAGACAGACAGACAGACAGACAGACAGACAGACAGACAGACAGACAGACAGACAGACAGACAGACAGACAGACAGACAGACAGACAGACAGACAGACAGACAGACAGACAGACAGACAGACAGACAGACAGACAGACAGACAGACAGACAGACAGACAGACAGACAGACAGACAGACAGACAGACAGACAGACAGACAGACAGACAGACAGACAGACAGACAGACAGACAGACAGACAGACAGACAGACAGACAGACAGACAGACAGACAGACAGACAGACAGACAGACAGACAGACAGACAGACAGACAGACAGACAGACAGACAGACAGACAGACAGACAGACAGACAGACAGACAGACAGACAGACAGACAGACAGACAGACAGACAGACAGACAGACAGACAGACAGACAGACAGACAGACAGACAGACAGACAGACAGACAGACAGACAGACAGACAGACAGACAGACAGACAGACAGACAGACAGACAGACAGACAGACAGACAGACAGACAGACAGACAGACAGACAGACAGACAGACAGACAGACAGACAGACAGACAGACAGACAGACAGACAGACAGACAGACAGACAGACAGACAGACAGACAGACAGACAGACAGACAGACAGACAGACAGACAGACAGACAGACAGACAGACAGACAGACAGACAGACAGACAGACAGACAGACAGACAGACAGACAGACAGACAGACAGACAGACAGACAGACAGACAGACAGACAGACAGACAGACAGACAGACAGACAGACAGACAGACAGACAGACAGACAGACAGACAGACAGACAGACAGACAGACAGACAGACAGACAGACAGACAGACAGACAGACAGACAGACAGACAGACAGACAGACAGACAGACAGACAGACAGACAGACAGACAGACAGACAGACAGACAGACAGACAGACAGACAGACAGACAGACAGACAGACAGACAGACAGACAGACAGACAGACAGACAGACAGACAGACAGACAGACAGACAGACAGACAGACAGACAGACAGACAGACAGACAGACAGACAGACAGACAGACAGACAGACAGACAGACAGACAGACAGACAGACAGACAGACAGACAGACAGACAGACAGACAGACAGACAGACAGACAGACAGACAGACAGACAGACAGACAGACAGACAGACAGACAGACAGACAGACAGACAGACAGACAGACAGACAGACAGACAGACAGACAGACAGACAGACAGACAGACAGACAGACAGACAGACAGACAGACAGACAGACAGACAGACAGACAGACAGACAGACAGACAGACAGACAGACAGACAGACAGACAGACAGACAGACAGACAGACAGACAGACAGACAGACAGACAGACAGACAGACAGACAGACAGACAGACAGACAGACAGACAGACAGACAGACAGACAGACAGACAGACAGACAGACAGACAGACAGACAGACAGACAGACAGACAGACAGACAGACAGACAGACAGACAGACAGACAGACAGACAGACAGACAGACAGACAGACAGACAGACAGACAGACAGACAGACAGACAGACAGACAGACAGACAGACAGACAGACAGACAGACAGACAGACAGACAGACAGACAGACAGACAGACAGACAGACAGACAGACAGACAGACAGACAGACAGACAGACAGACAGACAGACAGACAGACAGACAGACAGACAGACAGACAGACAGACAGACAGACAGACAGACAGACAGACAGACAGACAGACAGACAGACAGACAGACAGACAGACAGACAGACAGACAGACAGACAGACAGACAGACAGACAGACAGACAGACAGACAGACAGACAGACAGACAGACAGACAGACAGACAGACAGACAGACAGACAGACAGACAGACAGACAGACAGACAGACAGACAGACAGACAGACAGACAGACAGACAGACAGACAGACAGACAGACAGACAGACAGACAGACAGACAGACAGACAGACAGACAGACAGACAGACAGACAGACAGACAGACAGACAGACAGACAGACAGACAGACAGACAGACAGACAGACAGACAGACAGACAGACAGACAGACAGACAGACAGACAGACAGACAGACAGACAGACAGACAGACAGACAGACAGACAGACAGACAGACAGACAGACAGACAGACAGACAGACAGACAGACAGACAGACAGACAGACAGACAGACAGACAGACAGACAGACAGACAGACAGACAGACAGACAGACAGACAGACAGACAGACAGACAGACAGACAGACAGACAGACAGACAGACAGACAGACAGACAGACAGACAGACAGACAGACAGACAGACAGACAGACAGACAGACAGACAGACAGACAGACAGACAGACAGACAGACAGACAGACAGACAGACAGACAGACAGACAGACAGACAGACAGACAGACAGACAGACAGACAGACAGACAGACAGACAGACAGACAGACAGACAGACAGACAGACAGACAGACAGACAGACAGACAGACAGACAGACAGACAGACAGACAGACAGACAGACAGACAGACAGACAGACAGACAGACAGACAGACAGACAGACAGACAGACAGACAGACAGACAGACAGACAGACAGACAGACAGACAGACAGACAGACAGACAGACAGACAGACAGACAGACAGACAGACAGACAGACAGACAGACAGACAGACAGACAGACAGACAGACAGACAGACAGACAGACAGACAGACAGACAGACAGACAGACAGACAGACAGACAGACAGACAGACAGACAGACAGACAGACAGACAGACAGACAGACAGACAGACAGACAGACAGACAGACAGACAGACAGACAGACAGACAGACAGACAGACAGACAGACAGACAGACAGACAGACAGACAGACAGACAGACAGACAGACAGACAGACAGACAGACAGACAGACAGACAGACAGACAGACAGACAGACAGACAGACAGACAGACAGACAGACAGACAGACAGACAGACAGACAGACAGACAGACAGACAGACAGACAGACAGACAGACAGACAGACAGACAGACAGACAGACAGACAGACAGACAGACAGACAGACAGACAGACAGACAGACAGACAGACAGACAGACAGACAGACAGACAGACAGACAGACAGACAGACAGACAGACAGACAGACAGACAGACAGACAGACAGACAGACAGACAGACAGACAGACAGACAGACAGACAGACAGACAGACAGACAGACAGACAGACAGACAGACAGACAGACAGACAGACAGACAGACAGACAGACAGACAGACAGACAGACAGACAGACAGACAGACAGACAGACAGACAGACAGACAGACAGACAGACAGACAGACAGACAGACAGACAGACAGACAGACAGACAGACAGACAGACAGACAGACAGACAGACAGACAGACAGACAGACAGACAGACAGACAGACAGACAGACAGACAGACAGACAGACAGACAGACAGACAGACAGACAGACAGACAGACAGACAGACAGACAGACAGACAGACAGACAGACAGACAGACAGACAGACAGACAGACAGACAGACAGACAGACAGACAGACAGACAGACAGACAGACAGACAGACAGACAGACAGACAGACAGACAGACAGACAGACAGACAGACAGACAGACAGACAGACAGACAGACAGACAGACAGACAGACAGACAGACAGACAGACAGACAGACAGACAGACAGACAGACAGACAGACAGACAGACAGACAGACAGACAGACAGACAGACAGACAGACAGACAGACAGACAGACAGACAGACAGACAGACAGACAGACAGACAGACAGACAGACAGACAGACAGACAGACAGACAGACAGACAGACAGACAGACAGACAGACAGACAGACAGACAGACAGACAGACAGACAGACAGACAGACAGACAGACAGACAGACAGACAGACAGACAGACAGACAGACAGACAGACAGACAGACAGACAGACAGACAGACAGACAGACAGACAGACAGACAGACAGACAGACAGACAGACAGACAGACAGACAGACAGACAGACAGACAGACAGACAGACAGACAGACAGACAGACAGACAGACAGACAGACAGACAGACAGACAGACAGACAGACAGACAGACAGACAGACAGACAGACAGACAGACAGACAGACAGACAGACAGACAGACAGACAGACAGACAGACAGACAGACAGACAGACAGACAGACAGACAGACAGACAGACAGACAGACAGACAGACAGACAGACAGACAGACAGACAGACAGACAGACAGACAGACAGACAGACAGACAGACAGACAGACAGACAGACAGACAGACAGACAGACAGACAGACAGACAGACAGACAGACAGACAGACAGACAGACAGACAGACAGACAGACAGACAGACAGACAGACAGACAGACAGACAGACAGACAGACAGACAGACAGACAGACAGACAGACAGACAGACAGACAGACAGACAGACAGACAGACAGACAGACAGACAGACAGACAGACAGACAGACAGACAGACAGACAGACAGACAGACAGACAGACAGACAGACAGACAGACAGACAGACAGACAGACAGACAGACAGACAGACAGACAGACAGACAGACAGACAGACAGACAGACAGACAGACAGACAGACAGACAGACAGACAGACAGACAGACAGACAGACAGACAGACAGACAGACAGACAGACAGACAGACAGACAGACAGACAGACAGACAGACAGACAGACAGACAGACAGACAGACAGACAGACAGACAGACAGACAGACAGACAGACAGACAGACAGACAGACAGACAGACAGACAGACAGACAGACAGACAGACAGACAGACAGACAGACAGACAGACAGACAGACAGACAGACAGACAGACAGACAGACAGACAGACAGACAGACAGACAGACAGACAGACAGACAGACAGACAGACAGACAGACAGACAGACAGACAGACAGACAGACAGACAGACAGACAGACAGACAGACAGACAGACAGACAGACAGACAGACAGACAGACAGACAGACAGACAGACAGACAGACAGACAGACAGACAGACAGACAGACAGACAGACAGACAGACAGACAGACAGACAGACAGACAGACAGACAGACAGACAGACAGACAGACAGACAGACAGACAGACAGACAGACAGACAGACAGACAGACAGACAGACAGACAGACAGACAGACAGACAGACAGACAGACAGACAGACAGACAGACAGACAGACAGACAGACAGACAGACAGACAGACAGACAGACAGACAGACAGACAGACAGACAGACAGACAGACAGACAGACAGACAGACAGACAGACAGACAGACAGACAGACAGACAGACAGACAGACAGACAGACAGACAGACAGACAGACAGACAGACAGACAGACAGACAGACAGACAGACAGACAGACAGACAGACAGACAGACAGACAGACAGACAGACAGACAGACAGACAGACAGACAGACAGACAGACAGACAGACAGACAGACAGACAGACAGACAGACAGACAGACAGACAGACAGACAGACAGACAGACAGACAGACAGACAGACAGACAGACAGACAGACAGACAGACAGACAGACAGACAGACAGACAGACAGACAGACAGACAGACAGACAGACAGACAGACAGACAGACAGACAGACAGACAGACAGACAGACAGACAGACAGACAGACAGACAGACAGACAGACAGACAGACAGACAGACAGACAGACAGACAGACAGACAGACAGACAGACAGACAGACAGACAGACAGACAGACAGACAGACAGACAGACAGACAGACAGACAGACAGACAGACAGACAGACAGACAGACAGACAGACAGACAGACAGACAGACAGACAGACAGACAGACAGACAGACAGACAGACAGACAGACAGACAGACAGACAGACAGACAGACAGACAGACAGACAGACAGACAGACAGACAGACAGACAGACAGACAGACAGACAGACAGACAGACAGACAGACAGACAGACAGACAGACAGACAGACAGACAGACAGACAGACAGACAGACAGACAGACAGACAGACAGACAGACAGACAGACAGACAGACAGACAGACAGACAGACAGACAGACAGACAGACAGACAGACAGACAGACAGACAGACAGACAGACAGACAGACAGACAGACAGACAGACAGACAGACAGACAGACAGACAGACAGACAGACAGACAGACAGACAGACAGACAGACAGACAGACAGACAGACAGACAGACAGACAGACAGACAGACAGACAGACAGACAGACAGACAGACAGACAGACAGACAGACAGACAGACAGACAGACAGACAGACAGACAGACAGACAGACAGACAGACAGACAGACAGACAGACAGACAGACAGACAGACAGACAGACAGACAGACAGACAGACAGACAGACAGACAGACAGACAGACAGACAGACAGACAGACAGACAGACAGACAGACAGACAGACAGACAGACAGACAGACAGACAGACAGACAGACAGACAGACAGACAGACAGACAGACAGACAGACAGACAGACAGACAGACAGACAGACAGACAGACAGACAGACAGACAGACAGACAGACAGACAGACAGACAGACAGACAGACAGACAGACAGACAGACAGACAGACAGACAGACAGACAGACAGACAGACAGACAGACAGACAGACAGACAGACAGACAGACAGACAGACAGACAGACAGACAGACAGACAGACAGACAGACAGACAGACAGACAGACAGACAGACAGACAGACAGACAGACAGACAGACAGACAGACAGACAGACAGACAGACAGACAGACAGACAGACAGACAGACAGACAGACAGACAGACAGACAGACAGACAGACAGACAGACAGACAGACAGACAGACAGACAGACAGACAGACAGACAGACAGACAGACAGACAGACAGACAGACAGACAGACAGACAGACAGACAGACAGACAGACAGACAGACAGACAGACAGACAGACAGACAGACAGACAGACAGACAGACAGACAGACAGACAGACAGACAGACAGACAGACAGACAGACAGACAGACAGACAGACAGACAGACAGACAGACAGACAGACAGACAGACAGACAGACAGACAGACAGACAGACAGACAGACAGACAGACAGACAGACAGACAGACAGACAGACAGACAGACAGACAGACAGACAGACAGACAGACAGACAGACAGACAGACAGACAGACAGACAGACAGACAGACAGACAGACAGACAGACAGACAGACAGACAGACAGACAGACAGACAGACAGACAGACAGACAGACAGACAGACAGACAGACAGACAGACAGACAGACAGACAGACAGACAGACAGACAGACAGACAGACAGACAGACAGACAGACAGACAGACAGACAGACAGACAGACAGACAGACAGACAGACAGACAGACAGACAGACAGACAGACAGACAGACAGACAGACAGACAGACAGACAGACAGACAGACAGACAGACAGACAGACAGACAGACAGACAGACAGACAGACAGACAGACAGACAGACAGACAGACAGACAGACAGACAGACAGACAGACAGACAGACAGACAGACAGACAGACAGACAGACAGACAGACAGACAGACAGACAGACAGACAGACAGACAGACAGACAGACAGACAGACAGACAGACAGACAGACAGACAGACAGACAGACAGACAGACAGACAGACAGACAGACAGACAGACAGACAGACAGACAGACAGACAGACAGACAGACAGACAGACAGACAGACAGACAGACAGACAGACAGACAGACAGACAGACAGACAGACAGACAGACAGACAGACAGACAGACAGACAGACAGACAGACAGACAGACAGACAGACAGACAGACAGACAGACAGACAGACAGACAGACAGACAGACAGACAGACAGACAGACAGACAGACAGACAGACAGACAGACAGACAGACAGACAGACAGACAGACAGACAGACAGACAGACAGACAGACAGACAGACAGACAGACAGACAGACAGACAGACAGACAGACAGACAGACAGACAGACAGACAGACAGACAGACAGACAGACAGACAGACAGACAGACAGACAGACAGACAGACAGACAGACAGACAGACAGACAGACAGACAGACAGACAGACAGACAGACAGACAGACAGACAGACAGACAGACAGACAGACAGACAGACAGACAGACAGACAGACAGACAGACAGACAGACAGACAGACAGACAGACAGACAGACAGACAGACAGACAGACAGACAGACAGACAGACAGACAGACAGACAGACAGACAGACAGACAGACAGACAGACAGACAGACAGACAGACAGACAGACAGACAGACAGACAGACAGACAGACAGACAGACAGACAGACAGACAGACAGACAGACAGACAGACAGACAGACAGACAGACAGACAGACAGACAGACAGACAGACAGACAGACAGACAGACAGACAGACAGACAGACAGACAGACAGACAGACAGACAGACAGACAGACAGACAGACAGACAGACAGACAGACAGACAGACAGACAGACAGACAGACAGACAGACAGACAGACAGACAGACAGACAGACAGACAGACAGACAGACAGACAGACAGACAGACAGACAGACAGACAGACAGACAGACAGACAGACAGACAGACAGACAGACAGACAGACAGACAGACAGACAGACAGACAGACAGACAGACAGACAGACAGACAGACAGACAGACAGACAGACAGACAGACAGACAGACAGACAGACAGACAGACAGACAGACAGACAGACAGACAGACAGACAGACAGACAGACAGACAGACAGACAGACAGACAGACAGACAGACAGACAGACAGACAGACAGACAGACAGACAGACAGACAGACAGACAGACAGACAGACAGACAGACAGACAGACAGACAGACAGACAGACAGACAGACAGACAGACAGACAGACAGACAGACAGACAGACAGACAGACAGACAGACAGACAGACAGACAGACAGACAGACAGACAGACAGACAGACAGACAGACAGACAGACAGACAGACAGACAGACAGACAGACAGACAGACAGACAGACAGACAGACAGACAGACAGACAGACAGACAGACAGACAGACAGACAGACAGACAGACAGACAGACAGACAGACAGACAGACAGACAGACAGACAGACAGACAGACAGACAGACAGACAGACAGACAGACAGACAGACAGACAGACAGACAGACAGACAGACAGACAGACAGACAGACAGACAGACAGACAGACAGACAGACAGACAGACAGACAGACAGACAGACAGACAGACAGACAGACAGACAGACAGACAGACAGACAGACAGACAGACAGACAGACAGACAGACAGACAGACAGACAGACAGACAGACAGACAGACAGACAGACAGACAGACAGACAGACAGACAGACAGACAGACAGACAGACAGACAGACAGACAGACAGACAGACAGACAGACAGACAGACAGACAGACAGACAGACAGACAGACAGACAGACAGACAGACAGACAGACAGACAGACAGACAGACAGACAGACAGACAGACAGACAGACAGACAGACAGACAGACAGACAGACAGACAGACAGACAGACAGACAGACAGACAGACAGACAGACAGACAGACAGACAGACAGACAGACAGACAGACAGACAGACAGACAGACAGACAGACAGACAGACAGACAGACAGACAGACAGACAGACAGACAGACAGACAGACAGACAGACAGACAGACAGACAGACAGACAGACAGACAGACAGACAGACAGACAGACAGACAGACAGACAGACAGACAGACAGACAGACAGACAGACAGACAGACAGACAGACAGACAGACAGACAGACAGACAGACAGACAGACAGACAGACAGACAGACAGACAGACAGACAGACAGACAGACAGACAGACAGACAGACAGACAGACAGACAGACAGACAGACAGACAGACAGACAGACAGACAGACAGACAGACAGACAGACAGACAGACAGACAGACAGACAGACAGACAGACAGACAGACAGACAGACAGACAGACAGACAGACAGACAGACAGACAGACAGACAGACAGACAGACAGACAGACAGACAGACAGACAGACAGACAGACAGACAGACAGACAGACAGACAGACAGACAGACAGACAGACAGACAGACAGACAGACAGACAGACAGACAGACAGACAGACAGACAGACAGACAGACAGACAGACAGACAGACAGACAGACAGACAGACAGACAGACAGACAGACAGACAGACAGACAGACAGACAGACAGACAGACAGACAGACAGACAGACAGACAGACAGACAGACAGACAGACAGACAGACAGACAGACAGACAGACAGACAGACAGACAGACAGACAGACAGACAGACAGACAGACAGACAGACAGACAGACAGACAGACAGACAGACAGACAGACAGACAGACAGACAGACAGACAGACAGACAGACAGACAGACAGACAGACAGACAGACAGACAGACAGACAGACAGACAGACAGACAGACAGACAGACAGACAGACAGACAGACAGACAGACAGACAGACAGACAGACAGACAGACAGACAGACAGACAGACAGACAGACAGACAGACAGACAGACAGACAGACAGACAGACAGACAGACAGACAGACAGACAGACAGACAGACAGACAGACAGACAGACAGACAGACAGACAGACAGACAGACAGACAGACAGACAGACAGACAGACAGACAGACAGACAGACAGACAGACAGACAGACAGACAGACAGACAGACAGACAGACAGACAGACAGACAGACAGACAGACAGACAGACAGACAGACAGACAGACAGACAGACAGACAGACAGACAGACAGACAGACAGACAGACAGACAGACAGACAGACAGACAGACAGACAGACAGACAGACAGACAGACAGACAGACAGACAGACAGACAGACAGACAGACAGACAGACAGACAGACAGACAGACAGACAGACAGACAGACAGACAGACAGACAGACAGACAGACAGACAGACAGACAGACAGA